>NW_017100433.1:1142324-1151412 GCF_001263275.1 Habropoda laboriosa | reverse complement strand
TCATTTTGGTCGAACAGTTGTGCAGAGTTTAATCTCGCGTCGGAGCGACAAAAAAAGCCGGAGCTTCGAAGGTGGAAAAGGATTTCAATTGTCAGGCTTTGACGCGGCAATTTTTGGCCGGCGTACGCCGATTAACCGTTTCGAGATTCAACGGCGGAGAGCAAGCGGATAGGGGGGAAAAAAGCGATGAAACTTGACGACGTTACAGAGAGAGAGAGAGTAGCTGGCGGTGGTACGAGGTACCAAGAGGTAATGAAGCACGCGAGTGTAAAGAGAAAACGAGCGTAACACATCGAGTTACTATCAGCATTATTATCTGCGTAACTTGGCCATTTCTCGCGAGTCATTACCGCGCTCGTAAAGTGACGTTAGAACCGACGAATGCGCTGCTCCAGCTAATGCCTTAATTACTGCCACGTACATCGTATCATGCTTGTTCACAGTCGCTCATTTTTCTGCCGGTGTTATACGGCATTACGGGCCGTAAAAGTAAACTTGTCGTTTTGCGAAGGTTAAAATTTTTATATTTTTCGGTACAGTTTTACGAGAATCTTACTAACAGACGAGTCAGGTTCTCTCGGTTGAAACGAGCCCAAACACGACCTCCTTCGGACTATTTTTCACCGAACCCGTTATACCGGGTGTACCATGATTTTCAAATCGTGACTGAAGAGCTTGGTACAGCGCGTTCGAGCTCATTTTTCTGAAAAAATTCTTGCTTATCCATTGGTAAGATTCTCGTGCCATTTGGAAGAAATTTGCTGAAAATAAGCTTCGAATACACCTGCGTTTGTACGACGAGAACTCGTTTGCCCGCGACAGAGAGTATACCCGTTCCTTCGCCGCGAAATAAACGTTTGCAACATCACTAATTTCCCGCCGGTATCCGACAGGATATAGAATGGCTTTTATCGCATCCTGTGTCAATTATTCGCAATAAACGGAGGAATTGTGTTAACACGGGAAGCCTTGGGAACAGGCATTAACTCTCGGAATTTATTTATTTATTTGTTCACCGACCACAATTCTAGAGGCCACTAACGAGTCCGCGGTATTTGCGTAATTAACACATTGCCGACCAAATAGCCGGCCCTTTTTGCGCCCCGGCCGCGCCACATGATTACCCGCGATTAAATATAATATCAGATTTCGAACAGCTTTACACGATCTTCACGCGCGACACCGAAACTACCCCAAGTGATTTAGGTGTCTGGCCCTTTTTTTCCGTTTCGTTCGTTCGTTGAAACGTTGTCCACAAATCTTGACCAAAAAACAAAAAGGAAAAGAGATGAGAAATTAACGAGAACGTAGGATAAATGATCTCGGGAATTATCCGTGATAAATTCCATAAATATATATTCGCCGTGTAGAAAAGCGGATTACCATTGGCCGATTTCACCAGTCGTAACGCCCTCGTCCTGTCCGCCCATATTTCGCGCGTTTCAACGTTCAACACTTTTTCGCCGGCTCGTTCATTCGCGCCTGACAAAATGCAGCTTTTCCGTTCGACCATACCAGTCTGTTTAACAATTTCCAACGTTCAACCCCGCGGTATAATAAATTCTACGCGATGTCGTTGTGTTCTACTAGAATACCGATATAAAGCAAAAACAAGAAAAAACCACCCGTAAAATCCATACCTTCGCCATCAACGGCAGAAAAATATCTGCTCGGTATTCCCACCCTTGTAAAAATTGACGCGTGCAACGGTAACCGGAAAAGTAGCCGTTTCGTGCTGTACAATTTCAACGACGACGGAGAGAAGGCGCGGCGAAGAGCGGAGAAACGCGCCCCTTTATCGAGTGTGCACAGTACATTTGCCGCGTCGCGACGCCACGCTTCTCGGCCTTCCTCCCGAAGGGCCGGGCCCGCGTCGTTTCGACGCGATTTCCTGTCTTTTTTCACCGGGGCGTCGGCTGGTCGGAACGACGACCGCGACGTCGCGTCTCCATTTCGCCGTTTTCACCCCACGCACACTTGTCGACGACCCTCCCGCACAGTGCAACGCGGCGAACGCCGCTTCAACGAACCACGGACCTCTACACACGCCTCCCCCGCCGAGACAAGAGCGGCGCGACGCTCTCTCTGTTCGGACGCTTCGGCCTGATTCTTTAAATATAGCATGGCCGAGATACCTGCTTTCAACGTGCTTCGAAACTTTTCCTTGGATATCGCCCGAGCGGAATGCTTGTTGTTTGTTTTTCCCACCGGTGATTGCGAGGGGAGCTTTGATATAGGGTACCTTTTCTTCCTCTTTTTCTCCTAAGTTCCTAACTGGGGAACACGAGATGGCCGGTATAAATCTTGACTTGCTCCTTTCGCTCTAAACGTGATGAATATTGATCCTCGGAATTTGGGGATCTACCGTTGTTGGGTGAATTGGGGAGAAACTCACCTGATATCGTATTAATCTCTGTTACTCTGCATACCTTGGAACATTCGTATCCACTTATTCATATTTCACGAGTCTCGTTTTGTCTGCTTTTTACATCGCTGTTCTAATTCTTGCGTTTCCCATTAAAATGTAAAATTGTAATCGAAAGCAATTTCGCTTCTCGAATGGAGAAAAATCGGGTTAGAGAGGGTTAATAGCTCGTGAAATTCTCACCGAAATAATCCCACCGTTATTGATTTTCTTTCGATGCACGCGATACGTGTGACTCTCCGAGAATCTACTCGCTGCTAAGCAAAGGACCATCTCGAAAACATGCCGTAAAGCGTAACAGTAAATTCTACATCCCCGAATACCTCTACCTAAGAGCTGCACCGTGGCGGAAAGTTCGCTCCGGTCAAACCGAACGTGGCACGCTCGCCCAAGAAACCCAGTTCTCAAAGTTGTGCATCCATAAACTAATTTTTACGCCGGTGCGGCGGAAGGTTGGCGAGTCTATCTCCCGGGGACAGGGTAGCCCGTGGGGACGACGTAGAAGATGGGAAGCACGGTCGAGCGGGCAAAGGTATCGGCGGCGACGTCGCAGAAGCGAAACGAGCAGCGAGCCGTGGACTCCGCGGCCACCAGCCAAAAGCTCGGAAAGTCCATGAGTTACGGTGGCCGCTTATTGGCCCCGAAACTGTGTCGACGCTCCAATTTCTTTTTTCACCCGCAACCGCCCCCCGCTTTTATCGGCCACGATGTGTTCCCCGCAACTTTGTCCATGCGAACGCCACATCCGCCACAATTATCCCCGCCTCTGGCCTCGAATAAATAGCCAGGGGACAAACGACCCTCTCTCCTAATGCCTCTCTGCTCGCTTCTTCGCCGGTTCTTAATGCCTCCGGGGAACGCGGTAACGAGCGTCTGATTTTCTTAATCGCGTATCTACGGCCTTGTCGAGACTACTCGCGATAATTAAACGACAGCTATTTCCTCGTGGAGACGTTAGAGTTCCTGGAGAAATCGAAGGAGGGATTCGAGTGCTCGGGCGATTGGTAATTCTGACGTAGAGGCAGATCCAGTTCGTGTAACGGATTGACGGATGTGTGTTGCAGCGGGAACATCTCGTCACGAGGCCTCCTTAGACTGCGTGTCTAATCACATTCCGCGAACGTTCTAAGTACGCAGGTATACGTGAGTTGACTAAGGTAAACGCGTTGGATAAAGATGAAAGGGGAGTGTATTTTTCGACGGTTGAAATTTTCGACACATTTTCCACAAAGGCTGTGCAGGGAATATGCATACGCGTAATGCGGTAGTGATGCTCGCGCTGCGAACTTTCGAAACCAGTTTACAATCCTAAACCAGCCAGAAGTCCTGCTTGAAGTTCCGCGTTTCCCCCTGGGTACCGAGGTACATCAATCGCTATTGGCAAACTGGATGGAGTCCTCCAACTTCTAATTAGAATTTCGAGTCTTCCTGCCGGTAAGTATCCAAGTCGAAGGGACCGGTGTTAAGGCGGTGTTAGATTTTTAACGCGGCGATGGTATCACGATAATAAAGTAAAAGCACTAGACATTGTACCGCGCTAACTACGGACCTCCTAGGACAAAAGGAAGACGAAGCAAAAGGCTACCGCGATAAAAGTGGGAGGTTCCGCCACGCGTCAAAAACTGAAGAAATACACATACACAGAGCTGACACACCCTATCTAAAATAGCTGAAAACTATCAGCCTCCTTCTACACTTACATGTGAGTCGTTCAATGCAAACATTGTGTAAATCAATTTTTTGCCTATTTCATTTAACACCAGACCTCGAAAGCTCAACCTTCCTTCTGTTTTGTGCAGAAGTGGTGTAAGTATATCTTCGTTAGTTTCTCGGTGAATGGCAAAATAAGTAAGATGCACGCACTCGAACGGCATGGACGCTAAACGCAGGAATGGTGTAATGGTATTGTGGCGGCCCATGCAGCGCGCACGGCGCCACATTGTAAACACCATCGAGACTGCGAGACGTACGCAACGAACGTGTCTTTCGTCGCTGTCGATGTCGCGGCGGGCCGATAAGGATGGCTGCCCTCGGAAAGCGGAGAGACACTTGAGATCCATTCCGAGGGCAGCCAGGGTCCCGACCGACGACGCCAAGGGCAGTCAACCGCCGAAAATGACTCGGACGACATCGGCTGACGGCACGAGACATTTCACCTCGTATTGGAAATAAAGAGTTTGAAGCGCAACCACGCGTATATTTATTCCCCCGTCGCCCACAGCGCCTTACACATATGTCCACGATCAGACGAGGAATATCCACGTTTCTCTACGAACCTCTTTTATCTCCGATTTCTGCAGTTACACTCGTCCTATTATACACACACACACACACACACACGTATTTCCAGTCCTCTGGACAGCATGAAATATTAAGATAAATGTATTACGCTGGTCGAGGAGCGTCCTGAAAAATAGCGCGTCACTCTTCAGAAATAAATGAATATCTTAGCAGCACCACCATCAATCTTATCGCTTATCGACTGAACGTAGACGGCGAGACGCACGTAACGGACGTGTCGGTCGTCGGTGTCGATGTCGTGGCGGACCGATAACGATGGCTGTTCTCGGAAAGCGGAGAGACACTTGAGATCCGTTCCGAGGGCAGCCGGGGTCCCGACCGACGACGCCAAGGGCAGTCAACCGCCGAAAGTCGCACGAGCGACATCGGACATCTCGTCTGGGTTTTCTAAATAAAAGATTTCAAGCGCGAGCACGCGTACGTTTACTCTCCCGTCACCCACAGTATATTGATTAAAACGATTATACATTATTGGCTGAAGGTATAACTTATAGTGGCTTACAGAACTTTTACTTTATTCCTCATTATCCGGAATTCAACATTTTTCACTTGCACCACTTTCGCATTGAACGGCCCATATGTAGAGACAAACACCACTCAGTCGTGTAACTAAACCGGTAAGTATCCAAGTCGAAGGGACCGGTGTTAAGGCGGTGTTAGATTTTTAACGCGGCGATGGTATCACGATAATAAAGTAAAAGCACTAGACATTGTACCGCGCTAACTACGGACCTCCTAGGACAAAAGGAAGACGAAGCAAAAGGCTACCGCGATAAAAGTGGGAGGTTCCGCCACGCGTCAAAAACTGAAGAAATACACATACACAGAGCTGACACACCCTATATAAAATAGCTGAAAACTATCAGCCTCCTTCTACACTTACATGTGAGTCGTTCAATGCAAACATTGTGTAAATCAATTTTTTGCCTATTTCATTTAACACCAGACCTCGAAAGCTCAACCTTCCTTCTGTTTTGTGCAGAAGTGGTGTAAGTATATCTTCGTTAGTTTCTCGGTGAATGGCAAAATAAGTAAGATGCACGCACTCGAACGGCATGGACGCTAAACGCAGGAATGGTGTAATGGTATTGTGGCGGCCCATGCAGCGCGCACGGCGCCACATTGTAAACACCATCGAGACTGCGAGACGTACGCAACGAACGTGTCTTTCGTCGCTGTCGATGTCGCGGCGGGCCGATAAGGATGGCTGCCCTCGGAAAGCGGAGAGACACTTGAGATCCGTTCCGAGGACAGCCAGGGTCCCGACCGACGACGCGAAAGGATTCAACCGCCGAAAGTCGCACGAGCGACATCAGACATCTCGTCTGGGTTTTCTAAATAAAAGATTTCAAGCGCGAGCACGCGTACGTTTATTCTCCCGTCACCCACAGTATGTTGAATAAAACGATTATACATTATTGGCTGAAGGTATAACTTATAGTAGCTTACAGAACTTTTACTTTATTCCTCATTATCCGGAATTCAACATTTTTCACTTGCACCACTTTCGCATTAAACGGCCCATATGTAGAGACAAACACCACTCAGTCGTGTAACTAATGCAGATACTTTGTATCCTACGAATAGACTCGTAGAAGCTCACGATCGAAAACTAAAAACACACATGTACCCACTTATCCATTCTCAACAGACCCGAGCAAGCGAGTCGCAATTAACGTAGACGGCGAGACGCACGTAACGGACGTGTCGGTCGTCGGTGTCGATGTCGTGGCGGACCGATAACGATGGCTGTTCTCGGAAAGCGGAGAGACACTTGAGATCCGTTCCGAGGGCAGCCGGGGTCCCGACCGACGACGCCAAGGGCAGTCAACCGCCGAAAGTCGCACGAGCGACATCGGACATCTCGTCTGGGTTTTCTAAATAAAAGATTTCAAGCGCGAGCACGCGTACGTTTACTCTCCCGTCACCCACAGTATGTTGAATAAAACGATTATACATTATTGGCTGAAGGTATAACTTATAGTAGCTTACAGAACTTTTACTTTATTCCTCATTATCCGGAATTCAACATTTTTCACTTGCACCACTTTCGCATTGAACGGCCCATATGTAGAGACAAACACCACTCAGTCGTGTAACTAAAGCAGATACTTTGTATCCTACGAATAGACTCGTAGAAGCTCACGATCGAAAACTAAAAACACACATGTACCCACTTATCCATTCTCAACAGACCCGAGCAAGCGAGTCGCAATTCTTGAAAATCTGAAGAAAGGTGCGCGCTACTTGCGCTCTTTTAATCCTGTTACGTAGAATTGCCGAAAAATAATTGCTACAACGTTGGAAGCTTCACCAGGGTCGTCTCCGCGGAGCATGGAGCCGTGCAACCAGCGTCGTTTCCGTTTCGCGTAGGATGGTGCTTCTTCACGGTCGAGACAAAGGAGAGGCGGTTGGGAAAGTTGTCGAAATGCCTATGGTCGAGGATGCTTCTGGAGGAAAAAACGCTCGTTCCCCTTTGAAGGGAGACCTTTTTTTTCCACGACGAGCGTCGCTCTCGTCTCGCGCTCCCGAACGGAGCGGCGCTTTTTCTCCACGTCCACGAATCAATTTTGCAACGGGGAAAGTCTGCGACGCAGCTGAAAATAGCCAGTCCCGTTTCGCTACCTAAATGGAACACTGCATTATGGTAATTTTAAGTTATCCGCTAATTCGCCAGTCCCGCTAGCTATTAAGCCGCATTCGAAGCACCGGTTAAATAATTTCCCTGCTGAAATTCTATTTTTAACGTAAAAACCAGTCGATCTCGTTTAAAATACAATTTCTTTTTGCTTAATAAAAAAGAAAATTGAAAAGAACTATGTTTGGTATACTGTGGTTTAACCCTCGGAAGGTGAATGGTTTTAGAGACGAATGCAGGGTCACTTTAACCCATAGCAACATTTCCATTTTACACGGGTTTCGAGACCTTTTATTAAATTTATACATAAATTTGATTTGACTAAAAAACATTTAACGCATAAAATAGGTGTATTTCCTAATCTGAGCCGCCTGACATTATCGCTGTTGAGTCGAAATGACCCTGCATTCGTCGTACGAGGGTTAAACACGAATTAACGAAACCTTAGAAACGATTCTCGTTTCAAATACATTTTTCTTTTTTATCGAATAAAAGTATCACGTTTGGTAAACTGTGATTTAACCGCGAATAAATTTTGCAGCATTTACAACGATAGTTTGCGCAAACCTTAAACCGAGAAACTGCATGCAAGTAGAACGTATCAAATAATACGCAGACAGCACAGACGTGCGGTGCAAGTAGATTTACCCCGTGCATAGTCAGACGTAGAGAAACACTAGAATGGTCAGATTTCAAGCACCGACTCGTCATCGTGGCAAATTGGTTTCTCTGCAAACAGCAGGAACAGAGGCGAACTTAATTTTGCCGAAGGTTAAAATTTGCAATTTTTTAAAATTTCGTTTCCGAATGCACGTTCGATGAATACCGCCAATTTGCAAATTCATTTGCGCGGCTCTGTCTCGCACACTCGAAACAGATGTCGCATTTTCACGGGGTTAGTGTGCTTGCACACGTCCTGAACGAGTACGATCGGTGAATAAATTGAGGCGTGAAAACGTCCAGACAAATTTATTAGTAAAATGCGAAGATTACTTAAATTCTGCAAAATTGCTCGAATAAAACTTTTAAGCTTTCCAAGCTGATTTTTCACCGGCTATATTCAAGATCTCCTTTGTTTATCCGATGTCCCGGATGCGCAGACTGACGAAATGTTTTATGCAGAAACTCTGCGACTGACGTCTCATTAATCCGTAGCTTAGCGCAGGGGCAATTAGCCCAAGTTCAACCACTTCTCGCCCTTAGGCCTAACATCACCTTACAGACTGTGACTGGCCAGAGTATACTCCAGGGACCACGGAGACCTGTCCAAGGGTGAATAGTACGGTGATTCGTCCATCGTGTCGTCGCCTAACCCCGTAGAATTTGCATGAAAACAGCTAGATCTTCAAAAATCAGTACACAGTCCTAGGTAGATAGGATAAGTTTTCCGAGTATACCTTCGCTCCATACACAAATGCGGCTAATTTTTCACGAATCCCACTTTCGCGTAGTAAAGCATATTTCTCTCGACATCCCTGCAGAGATTCACTTTCCGTCGCGAAAAGGTTACATAAACCGAAGGAACGATCGCGCGAAGGGTTGCACGTTAAGAAGACGTTAGGTAACGAGCTCCAAGATCGCTCGTCACCCAGTTTCTCTTATTAGGCGTTTCGTCGACTCTTCCGGAACGGTTTCACGGGCTCGAACGCTTCCACGGCTGACTTTCCTCGCATGGTAGCCTCTTTATACGAGGCTGGCTGGCTGACGGAAGGCTCGCGGAAGGC
>NW_017100433.1:1115315-1142304 GCF_001263275.1 Habropoda laboriosa | reverse complement strand
GCGAGGAAACGAGCCGCATTGAAGCGCGCTGTTCACTCTCGGGCTAACGAATCCCAGCCGTGGGCCGCGTAAACGAGACCGAACGTGGGAGGAGGCTGCGAGAGTTCGAGCGATCACCCGGATTCTAATTTCGCTGAGTAGCTGGCAGCAGACGCTTGTTAAGACGCCAGTCTCCCCGCTAAGACGAGCGCCTCGCCGCAGAACTCGCGGAAACTCTCGAGTGCCGCATCTCCGTACGCCTCTGAAAGGATCACTGGCTGCTACTGCTGTTGCTGATCCGTTCCCTACCTAAACGCTAATTGCTTTCGGCTAATTCCTTTGATGAGGCGAACGCTCACCCTCTTTAACTATTCGTTTGCTCGCGCTCGTCGTTCGCGGTATCTAAGAAGATTTCGCCTCGAATCACGCGACCCTTTCGGAACATCTGTCGATCTATTCAACACCGTCCTCAATTTCTATTCCACTTCTGGGCCCAGAATTTCACCGACTTCATTACTCCGTTAATTCTGCCAAATTGGCCGTTGCTACTATTTGCAAGGATTGCAAAGCTTTCGCGAATGTTAAGAAACGATTCGACGACTTTGGTGAACAATCCCTTGGTCGATCTAATATTTCAGCTATCGACGGAGGATCGCGTGCATCAGATTGGGGTGTTTCGCGTGGAAGTGGATTGGGTCGATCTTCAAACGTGCCCAACACCCGCTGTTTCAAAGCAGAATTTAACCATATAACTGGCCGGTTTACACGCGGATGGTACGCGTGCCGGTGAAATATTTCGCTTACCAACTTCCGCGTACCGTCTGCTATCAAGGTATTACCGTGTTCACTTCAATTAACCGGCATCGCGGGAGTTCGGACTTTCCTAACTATCCCTGTACCAGTCAGTCTTAGCGGGTCTTCGAGGAACGCGGCTAAAAGTATGGAACTTCGTTGATAGAGGCTAGAACTAGAGGCTCAACTATGAGGTTTCGTAAACTTCTCCGTGTGATGTATACTTGAAAAATTGAGCGAGAGAAAGACTGTCGCGCTGAATGGCCTAGTTGTGGATATCTGCGTTGTCGCGTCGTAGACTTTGAACAAATGTATGCTCAGCACTCGTGACGCTGATTATCCCGCCGGTTATGGCCTGAGGGCTGGATTCACTTATTAGAATAGATTTACGATAGATTGACTTTTCCAGACTGTGTATTTTCTAACATTTTCCCCCAGAGCTAATTAACCGACATCTTTTCAACCCGTAAAGATCTGAACGACCTTATTTAATTCGTGTCCGATGACACAATTACCTCGACCACCGTGAAAAAGAACGTCTGCAGTCACGCTTTCTTGATACATTCCATCTCCTTCCCGACTTTTCCACCTGCGTGTAAATTTATCGCCCGACAACTACCAGCAATCGATCCAACACGGAGATACTTGTGCTCTATGGTAATAAAACACGTCTGAGACTGAAGAAAATTCCGACGATGAAACCGTCGACGGGGTAATCCGGTTAAAGTACAACGACGCGGGTCACATCCGCGTTGAAATTCGCGACGAGGCGTCGCGTCGCATAAAGTTTGCCAAAAGAAAAATATGCAACTCGGATTACGTACGAGTTCGACGTTACGCGTGATGAAGCTTACACGCACGGCAGACGTGTACACACGACTTGCATAACGCCGAGCGACGAACACGACCGCCGCATACCAACCACCAGCTTCCCGAATCGATGAACTCCGTCGAGGCAACTGTCGTAAGAATTCGCCAAGGAGATCGCCACGATTCTACCGTCGGTCCCTCTTTCTCGACATCTACGGCAAACTTTGCTCTGCTTTTCGATTTATAATAAATATTGAATTCTCCGTGGTCCATCAAACGCGAGAAATCTTCGACTTACAATTTCAGACGTAATTTTGTCAACTAACCAACCAAATATCGCCCGATTTAACACTTAATTTTCTTAACACAGAACGTTGATTTATAATAAATATTATTCTCCATGATCCATCAAACGTGAGAAATGTGATGTGAACGAATGAAATTTCAGTCTCGTATTCTGAGAAACTATCTCTCGATTTATCGTGTTAATTTTCTCGACACAGGGTCTTTCGCCAATTTTTCTAAAGATTTCTTCACCAACCCTCGATTTCTATTCATCTTCGTATTCGAGTGGAACTGCAAAGGATATTAATCAAAGTCTACACCAACTGCATTTTCGTCTCAACGTGAAACCCAACCTAACCAACTTAATCCTTGAAAGATAAAACAGCGTGGCTCGTGGCGGCGAGCGAAAAACTTTGGGAATCGGTGTTCCGGCTGAAGCACGGCCGAGATACGTTCCTCTCGAGGAACGCCATAAAGCAGCAGCGCGATATCGTCCATTTGCACTTGGCGATGGAACTCGTTTACTCGCGGGACCAAACTCCTCCCTCTTCCGGCCGCGTGTTCGTGAGGGAACGCCCGGAGCTCTCGCGTCTCTCTTTATTGCGCAATAAACCGCGATGTAAACCGAAGAAGAAACAATTCCACGGGGCTGTCGGGTGATCGTAACGGGGCCGGAAGCACGGGATTACGCCCCAACATCCAGCTGACTTCGTCTCGAGGGCACTACGTGCAGCCACCGCGCGACATTTGTGTTCGCGGCTACAGGCACGAGTAATTGGGGATGAGGAAGGATTTACAGGGGACAGAAAGCGTGATTACGCGTTCCGAACGATCTCGAAGAAACAGGGTGTTGCGTTGCTCGCCGTTCGATTCATTAAAGACCGCCAGTTGTCCGTGATCGAGACTGGAGAGGTGTAATTTAAAAGGAAACGCGTCCCGGGGAAAATAACACTGTCATTCGCCTCTCTGACTCTTAAAATTACTCTTGGAATTCACCTATGCGATGCATATATGCGTTTTTGATCTGAGGTTTATCGTACACTTTGCTGGCTCCTGGACTCGAAGGGAGAAAAGTTAGGAGCGCCACAAGACCTTTTAATACGGTTAACTTCAAGATCACATATACATTATCATAAATATCGAGTGAATAAAATTACGTCGTGTGTGATTATTTTTAAAGCACATAACCCTACGTCACAGTTTTGATAACAATACCTCGTCCCTTTCTAACTTTCTCCCTAAAAGTCTCTCTTTAGTAAAACTCTTCGTTATTTAGCGCACTGCCCTAGTTTCACTCGGGTTAACTAGACTACAGATTTCCACCGTAATTATATTTACCATTGAAGAAATCACGCGTTGTTTCTTACAAATATAAAAATTCCAACAATTCCCCTAATCCTACCTGCAAGAAAACACCCTTCCTTCGCTTAAAAATGACCAACATTTCAGCGACTCACGTGTGTCATCGAGGGTTCTCGCAAAGGACCAAGCTTACGTCCCTGTCAACCACCACTTCCTCTTTTACAACCTTCGTCCTTTTTACGATCAATCGCACCAAGTACACAGACTTGAGAATTGCTCTAAGAACTGCTCTATTAAACAATTTCCCCTTTTCCTAACTCATACGCAGGTTGCACGATCGAAGAAAAAGTTCGGATTGCGTGAGTGGACGATTGGACGGCAGAGCACGAACCGGTAAACCCAATAACGACGCGGCAATCAATATTACGTTAAGCAATGGAGCAGCCAGAGCAATTTAAGAAGTTGACGCACTAGAGAGGTAATCCGATTGTACGATCGATGCTCGCGCAAGACAAACAACCGCTCTGGTAGCGCAGCCAGCTCGATGGTTTATTGTTCGACGGTGTGTATCGAGTATGTATAGAACGAGCAAGGTCCTACAGTTTGTATTTTGGCATTATATCGTGTCCAGCCGCGCTGACGCATCGATAATCTACGAAATACATATTTCCTGGCCACCGACCGATCCGTCGCGGACCAAATGTTTCCCAACGCTGCTGACTCATTTGCACCGACCGTTGCAATCATGATTTTAGCTCATTCTTTTCCGCGTGTTGCAGCAAATGTGCGCGCTCGAGAAGAGAGAGAATTTACTTATTCGCGATTCGTGAGAAATAAATTTGAAAGGAAAATAGCCTGGAGAACACGCGCTTCTTGGTCCTGAATCGCCCCGGCTATATGTGAGTTAAATGTTCTTTCCTCGGGATATATCCGGCGGAATGACTCTCGAAACGAAAGCCAAATTCTCGAGAGCACGCTAGGTACCCGGACGCTCTGTAATTTTCGAATCGCTGGAAATTGTGCAACGATTTCAGTGGACGGGAAACGGCAGTCGTGCCTCGAGATCCTCTTCTCTGGGAAATCGTACGTTAAAGAAACTACGACGTAACTGCTTCGAGATCGTACACCCCCACAGTGAGAAGCGTTTGAAAACCATGCACAGCTAAGGATACAGTTTCGTTTCTTTCCCGTGCAGGCTTAATTACCGAAGGCAAGTATAATCAAAGTGAGAAGCGCGTGTTACACGAGCATAAGTGCTTCTTCTCCGTATATCCTTTTCGTAGAGTTTCATCTTTGTTCTGTAGGAACCGACGACGGAGAAACATCGAGGGACCCAACAACTGGAATCGAACCCGGGACCTTCGGCTTACCAAAGCCAAGGCTTTGCGCGCTACGCCAACCAGCCCCTCTCTATTCTCCCTTCGAGGTTTCCTATTTGGGTACGGAGGCCCCGATACTACAGTTCTGTACAGTGCAGAAAGGGAGGCACAGGGTGTGGCTTAGCAAAATGACGAACACGCGTGTCCATAAGTAACGAGCGTACATTTTTATCAGACCCTCTATTCTGCGCGCCTTTCATGCAATAAGCATCTCTCTTCCCCCGGAAAGAGAGATGCTTTCCTCTTTTTTAAATAATACCGCGTTCAGACACCTAAGCCCTGGCCCGCGACACTCTTTGTAAAAGCACGTTCCGAAGAACGGTGTCGCCGCGAGGATTAAGTCTGGTCGCGTACCGTTCGTCGGATAAATAATCGAACGTGGATTTCGGCCGATTCGTCGGGTTGGCTGGGCAACTTTTTCAATTAAACGCCGCACCGTCCAAGAGCTTTCACCGGTGGCCAGTGGGACACCGTTCTCGATGGGAGCGTGGAAAGGTGGAGAAAGAGACTTTCCCTCGAGTTAATAAGCGAGGCCCGGTAATCGAGCAATTTCGGCCGGCGAAATTGCATCGGTCGGTTCAGCTGAAATTTTCATTCCCGGGAAAAATCTGCTTTGAAAAAGCTACGAGGATCAAGGGACTAAGCAAAGATAGAACCTGCGAAAATGCGCCCTCTTCTCTCGACGAGGATGCTTCGGTGGGATGGCTCTATATCCTCGAATGTTTCACCCACGGCTGAATTTCGCTGGGAATTGACACGGGAACCGTATCAAATCTCCGCCACTAACACGCGGACATCCCCTATCTTTGTTCCATTTCATTTTTAATTTTCACCTAGGTACACGTTACAGGTCTAAGAGCGGTATGCTTTTACGTAATCAGATAACACGATGCTCCTGCGGATCGAAGCTGCGAGAGCACAGGATGTTACGCTGATAGATGGATGAAATTTATATGGCGAGAATCCTGGAGACTGGAAGGTTACAAAAGGATTAAACTTTCAGCGATCTCTCCGGAGATTGGTTCCGGGTGTTGGCTTTACCGGGAAGGAGAAAAAATTCCTCCTCCGGGAGTAACTCATTTGCAGCTATTCAAAATCGTCCATCGATAATCCTCTATTTAGTATTGAAATTTTGGTCGAGAGGAAATTAGACGGGGAAAATGCATTTCACACTTGCCGACGAACGAACGTGCAATTCAATCTGTACGTTCGTCGTATCGCTCTGTTCTTAACTCTACTCTGAATATTCTAGCAGCGACACAGGTAGCAGATGCAGGTCATTTTGATCCTCTCACACAGACTATATACTACGCACAATATCCTTTCGAAGGATGCACATCGTTCACGTTAAAACGACGAAAACCGAATTTCAGTCGGAAAACGTCCGTTAAGATACCCTTCTCTAAATACCAAATATAATTCGCCAGCGTATCCCTCTATGACCAACTGGAAGCTCTGCCTCAATTACCGCTAAAACTCGGACGGTAAAATCAGCGAAACATTTTCGCCCGATCATCAGCGAATCGGTAGTAGAGCAACACAGTGGAACGTGAAAACGCGGGACAGAGATAGAAAACTGTGTGTGCATCCGGGCACGGAAAGGAAGGAGTGGTAGAGCTGGCACAAAGCCGAGCCACGAAAACGTAGTTCCAGCAGAAGTTTTATATGATTATTTGACCGAGCACGCGGTAACCAGCGGCCGCTACGTTCCATTTAAATACATGATTGCGAGAGATTTTCCTGGCCGGCGTGTGCACCCATTCCTCGCACACCCACCCGTTCGTTCGCCCGCGCCCTCCACCCATACACACGCGCACACGCGAGGCCATCCTTTGGCTGTACGTCCGCGTACACACGCGCGTGTGCAGCCCGCTTCAAGTTTTCCATCCGGCTGCACCTGAATCTCGTTTCGCCGACGGCTTTAAGGAGAGTCTCGCGCGCTCGAGACTAATTACGGAAATAATGGGCATCAAAAATGAACGCTTCTAGTGCGGCTCGAGTGCGCCACTCGACTTCTTCTTCCCCGCGAGATCTTACGGTATTTATGTATTTTTTCTCCGCGTATTTTTGGCCCTCCCACCTACCACCCTTCCTTATTTCATCTCTCTGCCTGTGGCGCTTTTTCGCTGCCTCGCTTTTCGGCGACCCCTCCAGACCTTCCAGCTTTTCTACCGCCTTCCGTTACGGCCTCGCTCGAGCACTGGCGCGCGCCAACGCTGCTTTATAGACGTGGCTCTGCTCTCCGCGTTGCGAGAAAACGTTCGCGTTGTTCGTGGATCGTTTGATCCGTTACATCAGGTGAAATCTGTGGTTCTTTTGTAGGGAGGGGAAAATCGCAAGAAAATTTACAAATCGAAGTCCTTCGAGTTCCTTCCGCGTCTAAGGCACGGGCCCTCTAGAAAGCCTCGCTGACGAGTCCACTAGGAGGGCCAGGACGGAACACACTATCTCTTACCTACAACCCTTCACTTTAAATGGTACCTATGAATTTCTTCGAACGAAACTTGCAGAGCGCGGTCCAAGACATTTTAGCTTCGTACAATGCTTCCGGCTTGGCTGAAAGTGTATGCTACTGGACTCCCGGTTTCAAAACGAGACTTCTGCGTTTTAACGCGCCTCTCGAGAAGAGACGAGAGAATAAACGTCGCGAAATTTAGAAGACTTTCTATATTTTAGTACCTTAGAAACCCTCCTTGGTCTTGCGATATAAAGAATATAAAGAAACATGGCTAACGAGCTTTGGTACAACTTCGTGCTCCAAAAAGTGTCTTCTTCCTCGTGAAAAATTTGCGAATTTTCTCAAATGAAATTTGGAAAGTACACAGTCCAAGAATTTCTAAAGATACGATCGGCCTTTTCCATAGAAACAGTATTCGTAAAGCGAAGTCTTAGCCGGCATGGCCCGCCAATTGCTTTATTACAGTAAAAATTTCGAAGGCGCAACATGCGTCAAGACCATAAAACAGACCCTCGACACCGGTAATCCTATGTAACAACAATTTCCACACCATCTCAAGCATCTCGGAAAAGACCAATCACCACACACTTCCACCACCAATCACAACACACACCTAGTTAATAAAAGAGCAAACATAGACACTCCAAAGACAGAACTCGTTTAGCTTTCGAAGCGCACACAACAATTATAACACACTGGACTTTAGTGGAACTCTCCGGACATTAGTTTATCGGGAGAGAGCGACGCGAAATATATCGCGAGTTGCTCTCGAGAGTGAAATTCATCGATACAGAGTTGGACACAAAATTTGAGACCTACTCTCTCGGATTCCAATTCGTCCAGACGTACACTAGCTTCCCGGACGAACGAAGCTCGCAGACAGGTTACTTAATCGGCGCGCTTAATTTTCGCGGGACACCGTGGCCGCAATTAAAGCCGATCGATAGGCCCCGCAAGAAATCCCGCCGCGAAATTGGATTTTTCTGGGCGGACGGATCCCGTCGGCAGTCGCAAATCTAATAACCAGGGGCGTTTCCAGAAAATTTCGTCGGTTCTGAGCCGACGAGCGGCGCAACGTCAGCGAGTTCTTGCTCGCTGCGCCTGGAGGAAACGTGTCCCGGCGATTTTTCTTCCGGTCACGCTGGATTTCACGGCTATTTTAAATCACGACCCTTTCTTCTCCCGAGATAATAGGTTCGTAAACGGAGACCGGAGGAATTTCGTGCAAATTTCCATGAAACATCGCCCACTCGAGTTTACCAGACACCGAAGAAACTGTATGGTTGGTTCAAGTAGCCGAACGTTGAATAAAGGGTAAGTTCGCAGCAGTTCTCGAATAAATCACGTTAAATCTGTGGAAGTCGGCTAACCCTAGGACCCAACAGAGGAAGACGTGTCTTAGTTTTACCGTAACTCCTGCTTCCACGAATTAGATTTATGGTAGATCTGCACAGAGTCCCTTTAGCTGACTCCTCTGTTGAGTTTAGGGCAATTTACATCGGGCAAGAGTTAGACGCTGCTGCAAATCTAATTTATACCTTCGTTTAACCCTTCCACGACGATACACTCGCGTTCACGAAACATTACCGATAAACTCGCACTTTTTTAACCCTTATGTCGATAACCGGGCACCCTTTTGCATAATTCTCACTCAAAATATTTGATCTTCCAGGTAAAAGATTGAATCACCCGGCCAGATCGTTGCCTATTCTTATCAGAAAACTGCTAAAATTGGATGGTAAAGTAGACGACAATTCTGGTTATTGACATAAGGGTTAGGTAATAAAAATAGTCGGCGTGAACGCGAACTCGTGTGCGTGTATTCGAGGCAAGTCTGATCTTATCGCAATTATCCACACGATCGAAGAGGAAAAAGTCGAGGTAGCCGACGTTACGCAAGCTTCAGCCGCGAAACGGCAATAAGTAGAAAAGTAACTCGCATAATTCACGGGTGGAATGTGACGTGGGTATATATTCGACGGTGAAATAGCTGGTCGGCTGGAATTTCGCGCGATATTCGTTTAATGAATTTAATTCAGCGCAATTAAGGCCGTGGGTCTCGACTTGAGCGATCGTAGGCGCGTAAAAATATCTCGCCTCGGTATTTATCGGGCTGAACGAGCCTGATCGATCGCGTACACACACGCGAGACGACGGCGGAGCGCGGAGAGACTGCGAAGAATTCCACGCGGCGGATTTCTTTTGAAAAAAGTTCCAGAAGCGTAAAGCAGAGAAAGGTCGCGTGCGCATCTTCGCGCTAATTAAATCCGCGAAGAATACCTCTCGCGGCTCTTTTCTCCTTTCATCCCTCCTCCGCCTCGTTCTCCTCTGTTCCGCGAATCTTTTCACGAGATCGCGGAGAATGGGTATTCTTCTTGATTAAGGTCTCGCGAAAGCCTGGCATTTAGCGGCGTTTCGCGTGTCGAGATTGATCGCACGAGGAGGGAAACGTGTAACGCTTGCTTTGTCGTCGTAAATGTGATAATGTAATTAAAGGAAGAACGCCGCGGCGGAAATGTGAGATTTTCGAGGGGCAATTCGATAACTCCAAGTAATGGTCGGACAGTTCGGTTCGTGAAAATTGCAGCCACCGAGAAAAAAAGTTGGAAAAATACTAGCGAAGAGCAGAGGGGCGTATTGTTTTCGAAAAACAGAAAGGCAATCTGTACAGGCTGCGAATAGGCATGCTTATAATGTGCAATTTTAATTGGGGAACGAGTGAAACAGAGAACGACCTCGTAGAATCGAAAAACAATCGATGGAACGTTCGGCTGAAAAAAGTTTTAAAAAAAGCAGGTAACTGTTTACTTTGCATATTTCACGTGTCGAATATTGCTCCCGAATAACACATGCGCGGAAAATATCGCGCATTCCGCCGCGCCCGCACCAAATCAGTTTCAATTCGTTATTGAACTGTCGGAAGATAATAATTAACGCGCGCGTCCATAGTAACGCGGAGGATTCCGAATATAGAGCCAGATTTTTCCCCCGAAAAAAAGAAATATCAACCCCCTGCTGTCGGCCCCTGCCGCTAGAAACTGTGAAATACCACGGCGAATTAAGCACATCTGCATTGCAAATCACCGGGAACGAATTAGTCGTACGATCGAATTAATTCGCCGCCGAAAATGTTTGCACACCTCGTTCCCCTCATATTCGAATCGCGAGCCACGATTAACTAAACAAAAGCTGGGACCTCTTAATTGAGCACAGCCCCGCGCGAGACAGCGGTGAAAAAGTTATCAAATCTAGTCCGTCGTTTCTTAAAGCCCCCCCGCCACCGGAGAAGAACCGCGGTTTTCCATTAGAAACTCCACCGATCGTCTCATTATTCCGAATTGCTCGACTCGGAGAACCTTTAATCCCGCCACTGTCGTTCCCCAACACCCGAATGCCTCGCCTCCTGCCAGTATCGAGTCGCAGGAGTTCCAGATAACTTCCAGAATCAATTAGCGGTGGAAAAACAGCGGGTGGCTGTAAGTCGAACGGTATCGATCGTGGCCGAGATACATAGGTTCACGACCCAGGAGCTAAGAAACACTCGGGATATGTGCATACGTATGTACGTATATAGTCGGAGAACAGTAGATTGCTTAATATTCTAATTGAGGGTGTTTCCGCGAGAGTCTACGGACGAATCGAAGTGTACAGTTTCGAAAGGGGCTGGGAATAACGAGGAACGTCGTTGAAGTAATTCTCGAAAGGGAGAATTGGGTAGAAGTGTAAGAAGAAAAGTGCGAGGAATCGGTGTGCAAGTTGGAGTGCACGGATCGGTTTGCATATTAAACAAGGGGAATTGCCGGTGTTAAGGAGGGCAAATGAGGCACGTTTTCTACATTAACTAAGCACGCCGGGATCGTGAGCTGGCGTCGAATAAGACGGCCGAGGATCGGCTGGAAAGCCGGAGCTCCTTTAATTCAATTGCTTCTCTCCTCTTATCCAACCCCCTCCCAACCCGAGATTTCTCGGAGGAAAGTTAGCGTCGCGACACTTTCCCGACGTATTTGTTCTCGTTCGACAATGCGAGACGCTTTTGACTTGCACGAACGCCGAGTGAAATTAATCGCCAACCGACTTTCTCATCCCCGTGTTCTCGCTGCAAGCTGACGACGAAACGTCCCGCGTTTCGCAAGTCGAGGCTGACGACCTCTTCGCGCAGGCACAATAGCGCGTCACTTGGCAAGTGTTGAGTATTAAAGGCGGATAATAAACCTGCGAACGCTTAAATATTATTGCTGTTGTAACTCACTGTTCCTCGTTTCGCTACTTTTCAGTTGTACCGTGAAACTGCCACGGTAACTCCGTGCTTCGGCTAAGGTTAGGCTAGTCTTTACTATATTTCTCCATCAAACTTTGTCAGTGTATTCTGTAGATGGAAGTAAGGAAAAAGTGTCGTACGAAGAGTAGATTTCCACATGGTACACTTCACACAGATCGAGAAAAGCGAAAATTCATACCGCGTTAATTGCGACTGAACCAAACGTTATTCATAATTGCGAACTTTCCTTGCCCCGTCGCTCGAAGCTGAGAACGAACGGAAAAGAATAAGAGAAGTATGCGCAGGGAGGGAAAAGGTGGAGGCTGAGAACAAATATTGAGCGCTGGTTAAACGCGTCAGCTCAGTCCGTTCTCCGTTAATTAAATTTGAGGGGGCGAAATCAAGGAATCGGCGATTTAATTCAATTTCTTCAGAACGACGGGAGGCGTCCTCGTCGTCCTTCCGTCGGCTCCAACTTCCGTCGCTGCAATCTCCAAAGTTTTTCGGCCGAGTTCGCGTCACGCCGCCGACGTATTTGTTCCCCCCTCGACAATGAAAGGTGATCCGGAAAATTTGATCGCGAAGCGGGGAGAGATCGAGAAGGGGCAGTCGCGACACTTCCGCCGTCCTCTCCGGCCCCCGACCTCTCGCGAGATTCGTTTCTCGACGAAACGAGCGGAAGGTAGAGCGCGAGTCGGACAATCGGTTATCGCGACTCTCCTAGGGTGGATGTCGGTTAACTGTCGCGGTATTACGTACTGTGTTAGGCAAATTCGGTGGCCGGAGAATTACGATCAGCTCGGATTGTCGAGATTGCTTGTACAGCGCTATAAAGTCGATTTTATGGACAGGGATGTGGGTCAGGTTGATTTAGCCGAGGGATTCCCCAGAAATTCTTATCCATTATAGCTTCGTATCCGAGCAGCTTAACATAATTTCCAGTGTACATCTTTCTTGCCTGTGTACAAGGATACGCGAGTGAACGGTGGTAATTAACTCTCTACTGTCGGGACACCGTTTTTGGGGACGTAAAATGTGGAGTCTGCGAAACTACTGAAGTTCCAGTTAGTTTGCACGCAAATATAGAACATTTCTGTAGGATGTTAATGGCCGGAGAGATATGGTCGAGTTCGTCTTCGTAAGAACCCGTGGCCTTCCGACGTTCGTTGCTATTAACACGTTCCGTGCCGGACCGGTCGTACGCGCCCCACTTAAGACTAACAGTTTTGCTTTTCACCCTACATGTCCTCCAATATTTATAAGATTTAAGATACGCTTAGAGCAAAGGAAAAATTTTGTTTCAACAACTTACCGTAGTTGCATGGATTAAGTCAGCGGAAGGATAGGGCCGAAATATCAAATGGCCTGAACGGAAAGTCCAGAGTGGGGCGTATGCGACCCACGCGACACGGAACGTGTTAAACAAGAGCGAGTTGTTTGTGCGAATGCGAGTAGCGAAGAGCGCGTGAGAGTGAGAGAGCGAAGACCATATAAATAGGGAAAACAATAGCGAGAGTGGTCCTTTTTCCTGCGAAGCGATAAAGCAGTGCTGCTTATCATATTTATATTTTCCTACATTTCCGACAACTTTTCTTACCCGTTTGAATGCCACGGGTCTTTGCTGCTTCCCAATCCAAAAGTGCCAAGCGGCGCGATCGCGCTTCTTTCGTTTGATGTCGAAAAATTACAAAAATTTTGTTTCGGACATTTTCCTGAATACGACTATTTGGAAATAACACGAAACAAAGGCAAAATTGATTACGTGCAGAATTTATGATCAATTTTTTATAAAAAAAAATAGACAGATTACAAGACATAGAATAGAATTTACACTTCGTGGCCCGATGCGGTGACACTTTTCCATGTCGAATATTAGGAACGCGACCGCGCTGGTTGTATTAATTTCATTTTAATATAACAACCTTCAGTTCCAAATAGAACGGAAGAAAGCAAGAAAGATCTGAGACTTCGCCTCGACGGTAGAGGGTTAAAATACAGAGAAAACAGCGTAGAATTCGCGCGCAACTATTGCGTCCGATGTTGATAATAAACGGTAACGCGAGCGTTGATATCACGAGCGTATTCTCACCTTTCGCCAAGTGCGATAAATCGATCAACGGATCGAACAATGCTTGATAAACAGCGCGGATGACTTTATAATATCTTATATTGACCGGTGCACAATGGAAGTTTCGAGACGTCGAGTAGCATCGAATCGATTATAATGCACTTTTCGTGCTATCACAGCGATCGAATATTTACACGAGGTTCTTTGACCCGCGCTACGTAGATACAACAATACCGGGGCGGCGTCGAATTAAATTAAACAACGATTCGGCTAATTAATTATTCCGTTCGATCGGAATAATCAAAACTTTAATTCATGGTAAAATGAAACGTGGCTTGGTTTTGTTAATTAGAGCAACAGCGAATCAAAGTGATGCTCTTTCGATGCTAATCACGCGATCCCGAAATAACCTGCAGGTTTAATAACGGAATTTTGCGTGGAAAAAACGAGAGAGCGGAAAAATGAAGCACCTTCCTTCGATCGTCGATGTAGCAACATTCGAAAAACCGTTCGCAGTAAAATCCACGTTCGACGTCCTTTTATTCACTTTCTACTCAATTATCGCGTGGAGTAATTAACGAGCTACCTTACGGTTAATAAGAAACGTGGGAGACTTTTATTTCCCTCCTTCGAGATTGTTATACTTTCAAGTTTCAAGGCGATTTTCATCCTCTCACCGTGGGCACAATTGTCGATATAAAAAAACACGTATCGAATATTTTTTCGAGAACTACTTCGAACCAAATTTTCATAAAAATCGGTGATTATTACTTCCGGGTATTGCTCTGTTAACGATTAATTTCATAATATCCAACATGGGACGATTGTCGATATATAAAAAAACACGTATGGAATTTTTTTTCGAGAGCTATTATATACCGAAGTTTCATAAAAATCGGGGATTATCACTTGGCGATATTCCTCTGTTAATGATTAATTTCACAATATCCACCATCCGACGATTGCCGAATATTTTTGCGAGAACTATTATATACCGCAGTTTCATAAAAATCGGGGATTATCTCTTGCAGATATTTGGAAGTGACGTGGTGCAAATGATTACTCGCCAAGTGGGTAACGAAAATATATTTATTTAAACGTAATGCTTAAACTAATTTCAAATGTAAACTATGTGATGCGCGTGCAGAGGATGTCTACGACAAAAGGCCTCGTGCCTTTTTCGGGGCTCCCTTAAGTAGCCCCTTTTCCCTGGGAAAGTCCCAATACTCTTGTCCTCGAGGCGAAGAATCGAGAGATGTTTTTCCAAACATCTCCGAGTTTCTTCACCCTCGAGGGCCAAGGGTCGTCAGGCCTAAGTGCGTAGCCCTCCCGTGGCGGTCGCCACAGATATTTCTCTGTTAATGATTAATTTCGTAATATCCACCGTGGGACGATTGTCGGTATTAAAAAAATACTTTGTCGGATATCTTTTCGATACACCAAACTTTCATCGAAATCGGAGATTATCACTGATCGTTGACGAATTCCAGAAAAATCGAAAAGGCACCATCGAGTGCTCCTCCCGCAGCTTCCAATGTCAAAACAATGGAATACCTTTGAGCGGAAGCGACTCGACGGTTAATTCTTTCAGCGTAGAATTTACTGCCCCGGCAAGGAGAAACGGCGGAAGCTAGTTCCGGATCGGGCAATAAATAAGCGAATCGCGGAGGTGGTCGAAAGGTCTCTCGACAGCATGCTTAAAGTACACGCGGAAAGATTACGCGACGTGGAAAGGGGTCGGAGGCGTAAGGCAAGGGTAGAAAGTATCGACGAGTCAGGAGGCGACGCGACGGAGAAAGACGAATCGCCCGCAGGTTCGTCGATAACCGCATTATCTTCTCCTCGTTCCGCTTATTTTCTACGCTGGGACCAGACCAGAAGCGAGCTCCTCCCGTCCTGTTTTTTCCGACCGCCGTCGCGCTCCTGAAAGAAGGAGGCACAATGAATGCGGACAAATCTGTCCGTGATTCGAAGAAAGGAGAAGGCTACTACGACCGCTCGAGAGGAGGAACAGCGGGGAGAGAAAAAAGGACGAAGAACCGCTTCGGCGAGGAGAGAAAATGGACCTCCGCCGTGGAATTTCTTCGCCTCCTCGTCCGCCTTCCATTGCTCCACGGCGATTACTGCCCCGAAAAAACCGCTACACGGGAATTTTTTTTATTATTATTAAACCGGTGTCTTGCAGCGTGCGACACCGTGTCGAACAAATGGAACAAGGTGGAGCATTGGAAGCGTTAAGAAAATTAAATACAGCCGGTCCGTGAAAGAATTTTACGCTTTCCGCATGGCAAAAGTTTTTGCAAAATTTGTTTCACGACGAGTGCACGTATGAAGAGATTATCTCTACTTCTGTGATAGAAAGCATCCTCGTACCACGTCACGAAGACGAGAATAAATTTGTCGAAAGGACAGAATCTTGTACAGCCAAGTTTAAACGACCGTGTAAGATTTCTAGAAGGATTGATAAAGTGGCTACGTTGCAAGTGGAATAGGTAGAAATATAAGCGCGTTTATTGCCGTTGGATTCCTCGAGGCTGGAAAATATTCGATACTCTCGAGAGACGCGAGATATCTATGTCACATCGAGATAACAAAAACAATTTCAGACTTCCTGCATCGTTATTAACAATCATCCTTCTGTTTCGAGTACCTAGCAGAGATGAAAACACGGTTTTTGCTCGATATTCCAAGGACGGAAGTTTCTTAACAGACCTCCAGTATACCCCCTTCTACCAGACGCTGTTACTCATTTTTCCAGCATTCGACTGAATTATTCATACACTCTGGCGACGCCACTCGTCGCTGTATTTTTACAACATTATACCCGTAGGATGACGAGAGAGGAGCGTCCTCGTTCGTCGTCTTCCCCCTTCGAATTCGCCCAAGCAAATTCTGCCGGGGAAACGTTTCTTAATACTCGCGTACGTGACGCGCCCAGCAATATTCAGGCGACTTCCATACAACACACGCACACACCACCGACGTTTCGGTTATTGTGTACGAAGGCCAACAACGCGCGGTGGTTCCGAATTAAACGAAGCGTGAAAGAGGAGAATTTCATCAGGCAGCGAAGATCGATATCGATGTCTTTCCCTCTGGGAGAGAACTCGAATATTCCTGGCGTTTGTAAAAATTTCCCGAACGTCGTCGATCTTCGTCGAAATTTCGGGGAATGTTTAGCAGAAGGTGAAGAAAACATTGCAAGATTTTCAATTTTATACGTTAAAACGTGGAATGTTTCGAGAGTCGGAGAGCAACTACAAACACAGGATGATAGATCTACTATATTTCGGCGAAGAGAACGCGTTTCCTCTGAGACATGTTTACGTACGATCGAAAAATAAGGCGATCCTTTAGAACTGCGACCTCGCGTCGTATTTGCCCGCGGTCCTTTTTTAGACGCGACTACGGAACGAAGGGGTGAATAGGGAAAAAGAAATTTCATCCGGTTCGGATTCTGTTGCAGAGAGCAGCGGCAGCCTCTGTTTGTTCCACCGTGAAGCCCAATATCTCTGTCGTGTATTACATCAAAATTCCAATAACACTTCTTTGAGCCGGCCCGACCCGGCCTGACCTGGCCTGGCCGGCTTCAATAACACGGCGAAAGGGGGAGAGGGAGGATGGGAAAAATCGGGGCTATCAGTTTTTAAACGTGTCGCCACAAAGTAGCGAAACTCCGCCTGTTTGACCCAGTAAGGTTCGTTCAAAGGCTTCATCCAAGTTTTAATATGAAACCGCCTGCTGAAACTCGGCTACCAACATCGAACTTCTCTATCGAATTAACATAAGCCACCCTGTGCAACAGAGATCCATAAACGACCGTTTTAATCCACACCGTACCGGCGTTTCCAACAGCATGCGGTAATAACCGACGATTAAGCTTTAACGTTCCTATTAATACGGTTAAGGGAACGAAAGAATCTTCGAATTAACGTGTTGCGTGCCTCCCCTAGGGATCCCGAGGTTCTCCCGTCTAACCAAACTTTCGCCAAGATCAATGTTTGCCAACTTATCCAAGTGATTTCAGTCTCTCGGTCGCGCCTTATCGAGCAGGCCTGAATTAATAGAGCCACTTATGAAACGACGAATAGGATCAAGCTAGCTTAGTGAAATAGTTGTGACACTTCAGCATCACTGACGAATTCATCGCGGTAATCTTCCACGGAGAGTGAGAGCTTTCGATCGAAGATCGCGCTGGCATCGGTTATGGGATCTCAAGGAACTTTTTCGTGTATTATTGTGGGATCAGAAATATAAATAGATATTTATTAACAAAATATAAGAATAACTATGATACATTGGGCTTTGACACACGCCTCTCGACTTTTTCAAACACACTACTGCCCTTTCATCCCTCGCACGCCGTACTTTATAGCCAGGCTCTTCGTGAGGGCAATTCGATTGCTATGTCTAGCAATAAGGCAAATGAGAATTCCTTTCTTTGTCTCGTCCTGCCTGGCAGGCCGCTATCTGTCTCTTCCACTCGAACGCAAATACCTTCCTCCTCGGAAGTTCTGTCGTTATGAGTAACGACATCTGCCCGACTATGCGACGCGACGGTCGCGTGCTAAGATATATTTTTCACGGGACAGACAAATTATAACTTTCTTACTCCGCTTCGCTCTTTCGCTGATGCCGCCAACTGTTAAGTTTGCCCTCACGTCGAGTTTTTCCACGGAACGCGTGTACTTTTGTCTCGTGTGTATTTACTTTTCTCGAGTTTCCCTTTGTTTCGATTGCAGGGGAAGCGGAATTTTTCAAAGTCCTGTAGGAGAAGAAGGTTTCTGTATAGGGACCTGAAAACTCGCGATTTTCAGGTCTACAGTGTCACCGATTTAACCCTTTCGCGATCGAATTTTATTCTTTTTAAACACATTCGCGTTTGGAGCCGCACTTGACATGGCTTTCCCTCAATCGCGTTACGTTCGGAAAAAACTAATTACTATTTCTCAAAGAAATTTGATTTCATTCGTGAAACATCTGTAACGGATAAACGTCATTTCTGAAGAGACATTCAACCATACACAGCGTTTTATAAATTCATTTTCAGGCACGAAAATTAATGAAGATCTCAACGATGCATATCTGCGTCATCCGTACTCAAGTAAAAATCCCGAAAGGCGCACCAGTGCGTCATCCGACGCCAATATGTTGGAATTTTTGATTTATTCGCAGATCGTCGCGATGAATACTAAATTCAGGTCAAATTTTATCCTACTACTAATACTATGGGGTGATCATCTCGGATTTTAGATAGAGTAATTTAATTGACAAACAGCGTCACGTGCAAGCGCACACACGTACGAAGGAATATAAATCAGAAATGTGCGTTAGTTGGCCCGTTCTGCGGGGAAACATTACCCTTATCTACATTTTTATAAAGTGTCTGGCTGTACGTTAAAGTCTCCGGAGAAGCGGAACTCCCTGAGCGAGACAAACGACCGCGGCAACAATTGTTTCGTGTTTCGCAAATAATTCACCGCGTGTACGTAAGAAAAGCTGACTAGTAAGGTGGAGAAATTTTGAACGCGACGTCTGGAATGGAGTTTACCGTTATGCATGCGACACATTGCAACATTCGCGGACTCAGGCTATGGCATCCGGGCGAAATTTCTAGAGCAGAAAATTACGTTTACGGTACAGAATCTCGTTATTTCAACGTGCACTCCAGATTTCCCCTAGTTCATTTCGCTTTTTGCCCGACTATTTTATCCGAGTCGATAGGAAACATTCTGTTCCTAGGATGAATGTTTAAACAAATAGTCTGACTAAATTACCGTATCTCGTTCGTGCTGTTTCAAGGTTCTAGGATACATTTCTCAGTCTTTTCTTACCAAAAAGCGCTTAAAAGGGGAAGAACGTTCCTATTTTTAACCCTTTCATTGCGATTCGCGCTTATAGGCGCTTTTACAACTTACTCACACTGCACAGTTCACTTTTGGTGCACTTCTAGACTAATTTAATCCTCAATTTTATCTTTCAAGGATTTCTACCTTAATTTAACCCCTTCAGGCACACTGACACTAGTTCCTCCGGAAATTCCAATATTTCTAACAGAGAAAATATGAAACACATGTAACTATAACACGTAAAAAATTGGATCACTTTTCTCTAACTCTAAAACAATCCTCCCTGAAGATGTTAACGAAACAGCCGAAACAATAGATTTTGTACCTACGGTTGAGCATCTACCGTCTGTCACCTGCATAAAGTATTAAAATCTGTCGCAGCGAAAGGGTTAAGGCGACGCAACGTCAAGCTTAAACTTTCTCACGCCTTCTACCAAACAATCCATCTCAGGACACCCGGCAGAGACGCCAGTTATCTTCGAGCTTCAGCGCGCAGGCCAAGTACCTGCCACAATTCGCGCCGGGCTAATTACCTTTGACGACCCTTAAAAATACTTCGCTGCTGACAAACAGATTCCTAAGATCGCGAACAACAGCGGTAAACGGTTTGATGCGGCCTCAAACGAAATTTGATATCCAGTTGTCGCAAGATTCCTACCCCCGGGACCACTGTGAAAGCTGTTCAACCAAAAACTTTGAATAACATCTCCGTTAAGACACTCGAGACTATTGAAATCCAACTCTGTTGATGGAAAACAGACTCGGGAGGAGTGCACCTTTGTAAACTGCGACTGCTAGGATGTCGTCTCCGAATTGTCCTCGGGAATCGTCGAAGGAAAGGTATAACGAGCACCGAGAGCTTTGAACAAAGTCCGCGTCTATTCGCTGTATCACATTTGAAGAGGAGAATCTTGCTTTTCGGTAGATTTATCCTCGAAGAAGAAAGCGACACGTTCCTTTCTTCTGTCAAGGATCACGCGCTGGATTCGCGTAATTGACACTTCTCTGCCGATGCAAAATACGGAGAACGAACAGAGAATCGCGACTTTTTACACGGACTACACTCTCGGGAACACGATCGTAGTTGATACTCGGGAATTTTTGCTTTTTACAATCCTATAGCACACCTGTCCCAGTTGCGAATTCGCCGGAACGTTAGTCCCGTTTTTGCCGTGGATTCCTTTTTTTCCCCTTTTTTTTATTTCACCCGGCGCTATTTGATTTTTATATCCTTACATTCTATCCCGCGCAGTTTCATTTTTGCGCCCTCTTGTCACGAGTGAACCCCCTCGTCGCCCTCCTCGACTTTCCCGTCACACGCGAATTGCCTCTGTCGATCGAGTTTTTCCGTCGATTGTTTTCGTTTTAGCCGAACGACCGGACCGGCAGACTATTCTCCAGCGCGGCTGCGGTTCTTCAATTTTTATTTTCCGTACCGTTTCATGCCTCCAATTACCCTAGTCAGAAACGTTTTTATCCTCTTCTCTATTTTTTCCCTCCCTTTTTTTTTTCTTTTTTCGCTTCATCCTCTCGATCCATCGCGAGCTGCGTCAAGCTCGATTCGTCCCTGGATGTTTGCCTCCCAAGGTGATTTCGTAACTTCTTCCTGCTCTATTTCTCCCTTCTGCTTTTTTTTTCTCCTCTGTCGGTCGATCCTGGGGATTCGACTCCCTTTCCCAACGCTGGCTCGAACGGCGGTGCCGCTTTTCCAAAATTTATTTCCACCAACGGAGCCGGAGGCCACGCTCGTAAAAGATTTCCGTCCGCGACAGAAGGCCGGAGTCGTTTCGTTTCCGGTCAAGTAGATCGTTCGACTGCTCTAGAAACGACAGCTTTATTACCCGGCTGCCATCGCGTCGATGGGACGGCGATATTTTTCAACCGACTACCTGTGCAACTTGCTGCTCTTCTCGCTATTAAATTGGGTTAACAAGGAAATACATGCTTGTTAGTTTTCTACGTTGTGTGCGAGGGTGAATTTATCGCGAAACCATGATACACGTGTACACACGATCCGATAGATTATTCGATGTTTGTAGAGACGATATAGATTTCAGAGGGGAATTTGCAATGGATTTTGTGGTTCAATTACAGTTCGATCCGCCTTTCCCTCCGGTTAAGATGAGAAATTAGAGACTATTTGGACGAGTGGATCTCCGCTACGCTGTTGGGATGAGATAATTGTCTGGTTACACGATCTCTGCCCTCGCAAACCGTTCCAACTATTGCTTACAGTTGCTGCCAAGTACAAGCAATCACTCACGCAACACGTCTGCCGGTTGCATCGATCCTACTTTGCAAACGCTTATTTACGCAAATCTAAATTCCTCTTCGCTTACTTTACATACGCTTGCTGTACGCTATTAGAGGATAAAGATACTCCACTCGTCGCGAAGAAAAATGAATAACGAAACGGCGGAACGTTTAGAAGGACAATCTCTCCCGTCGTTCCGTTAACCTCTTTCGATCGATGCGAGTGCACTTCACGGTCGCTTTGACCCCTAAACGACCGAGGCCGCGGAATGAAGGCGGTCGTCAAAGGGTTAATATCGGTGACTTTAAGCTAAAGACCCGCTTTAAAACGTGCGCCACGACGGTTCATATTCGAGCAGACGCAGAGGGAGAGAGAAAAATCGCGAACAGTCACGCGTCGAAAGAAACTCGTTGGCCGAGTTTCCCCGGGTTGGCCGTTGCAAATTTCCCGGAGCCATCGCCGTCGCCGTCGCGTCGAGGATGCAACGGGGGCACGCTCGCGCATTCGCGGATAACCGAGTCGTTAATACGACGCTGTGCATCGGTGGAAGTTACTCGGTGGCAGAGGCGACGCTGGATTCGGGAGAGAGAGAAACTTTTCCTTGTTTCGTACACGTGCACACACGTACGCAGCTTAGTGCACGCTTGCACTTACCTGCAAGATGCATGCTAAAGTACTTTTCAAGTTTCCCCTCGTCACAGACACACAGGCACATTTATAGGCGAAAGACCGGCCTGGGGAGTTGGTCGTGTCCGTGTGTAAGACGACACGGGCCCGACGCGCGGTTGTAAATGCGGCTCCTTGCATTATTAATTCCCCAGAGATACCGTGCACCGCGCTGTTATTGCGGTTACATCATAATTCGCAACAACGTTGCACTTGGATGCACAACTAAGGCACAGTTTCATCGCACTTGTCTTCTCTGGGCTTGTCCTTACCCCCTTTCTCTCTCTCTCTCTCTCTCTCGCCTCAGGAACTCCAACTTGCGCTCCCGTATTCGTGAATTGGATGATCCGTTCCGTTTGAGTTAAGTCGCTCTTGACTAATCATTTCTACGAGACACTGGGTGAATTAGACGATTATCGTGTAGCAAATTAAGCGTTCTTTCGTATTTTCTTCGGTTCTTTATCGTGAATTATTTGTGGATTTGTTAGTGCTTAATTTTTGGATTTGTAGAAAATTCCGAGGAATTGACCGAATAAGAAAATTATTTTTGTAGGGATAGTTTTATTAAATCGTCGATACAGGTTCACACAATGTAATAACTCGGTACACGCCACTATACTGTAGAAACCGACGGAAAAAGTTTCGAGGGACCCAAACGGGAATCGAACACGGGACCTTTGGCTTAGCAAGCCGAGGCTTTGCGCACTACGCCAACTACACCCTCTCTATTCTCCCTTCGAGGTTTCCTATTTTAGGTATGGACTACAATTCTGATACTGATACTGTACTGTTCCAAGGCTGTTTCCGCACGTATTCTTCTATTTCCTCTCCCTACCAAGGCCGAACGAAGCAGGAACCGCGTTAACTGTGATTGGCGCGACCGAAGCAAGTAAATAGACGATAATAAACACAAGTATGAAAAGAACTTTTTTCGAGAAGAGGGGAGTCCGTCTTGTAAGAGCCGAGCCACTGTTTGTTGACACTCTTTTTCTCTCTTTTACTCATTCTCGTCGTTGTTTTTCAATTTAACTGTTGCGTATGTCCTTACGACCGTTTAAGGTTATAAGGATATTAGGGGGTGTGGTAATGAAGTTCAATCGTGAAGGAAATAATTCGTAGTATACTTATTTAATGAAGCAGTTGAATGATGGATTAGTGGTGTGGATGAGGTGCGTTGAACTAGAGGTTACGATGTTTCTCTTTGATGTCTGGTGATGAACTGACTCTCACGAATTTCCGAGTCGAGGGAAATTCGTGAGCCGGTCTTGTCACCTGATTGGTAAGTATTTTTTGCATTTTTTGGAAGACGCTATGTGGGAAATTTGGCGACGTGGTGGAATTTCCGCTAGGCTTGGATCCTGCGGCCTGACCTGGTCGACGGTCACTGGGCCCGGTCTCGATGACCCTTTGGAAATTCACGTTTATGGCACATGCAATTAGTCGTCGAGGACGAAGAAACTCGAAGAAATACAATTGCAGACTTTACTGGCTTTCGTGTCATAAACGTGCTTGCAATTTGCACTTCGGAGGTTGTCCCTTGTACAAATTGCTAGCCACCCGTGCTATCCAATACGGTCAAAATCATGACAAAGGGAAGGCCAAGGTCCCGTGGGTATGCCACGGAACAATTATTGTTCTAAGCAAGCCCTATTATTTTATTTCTCTTCATCCCGATTTTGCGTTGATTCCACTCACAATTGCGAATTTTAAACAATTCCAAGCCACGAAATTCTGTTCCCGCGATATTAAACGACCCGGAGAACGTTGTGAACGCTGCAAACACAGGAATAACGGAGTTTCTCGATCAGAGTAACCTCGAAACCCATACTCTTCCGTATTCAACTAGCTCGCGAGCGATCGCGCTTCCGACTAAACGCGTTAATCGCATTTATTCAAACTTCAGCGAGCATAGCTAACGCGACACATAGCTTGTCGAGTTTGCACGCGCGGTCGCTCGTATTACTAATTCACACCGTCATGTACAATTAGGTTTCCACTGTGCCTGGACTACTCTCCTTCCCCTACACAGATCGTTCTATGCACACCGCCGCCGCCGATTCGCCTAACTCCCAAACAAATCACAATACCGAGTTCACGCTAGAATTAGTTTTGTTTGCCAAATAAGGAACTTTCCACGCGAAGACCATTATGCGAACTTTGAACGAAGCAGCCGTGCAAGAGCTATTACGAATTTTATCTACGGAGAAAAGAACACTGCGTTGAAGAGACGTGGAGTTCTCGATTATCTTGACACGGCGATTGTCGATAATGTGACAAGAATCAAGCTGCTGTACACAGAGGATAAATATAGCTGAGAGAGAGAGATAGCAAGCAGAAGAAAATTGTACGGGTGATCGGCTTTTACGAGATTTCTTGGCGAAACAAAATTGGGTCGCTCGTTAATTACACCTATTAAAGGAAAATAACGTTGCAAGGAGATAGTCGTTAAGGGTGTCGCAAGGAAGCTTCTCGAGTTACGTATTCCTCCGGCAACCAGCCTCGTCGACACGCTCTCTCGAGGACGTGAAACTGTTAATTATTTCTCCATTGTAAAAACAGTACTTACTCTATGTAAATTACCCGCTCTATCTTAAACGTATCAATTTCCTGAGAAAAAATTGCGGCTCGTTTTTCTTTCATTCTGTAGGAATGCTGGTGTGGCGTCCCAAAACGCCGTAACTCTTCGATCGAATTTCCCGGGGTCGTAAATCCCGGTTACACATTCGTGCCGATGCTTGGAAACGCTGACTCGCGCCAGGGCGAGTCTTATTTAGAGGAAAGAAGTCAACACGTTTTCGAACTAAACAATTAATGTGTTTCCAGGTGTGTTCTCAATAGAACGTCTTTCGAGGGTGAAAACCTCCGTGCTTTATAGCACGGAGCCGTCCACACCCGACGTGGTGGTGGTAAGCACGAGCGATCATCGCTTTTGGCGACCCATGCGACACGGGACTCAACGCGAGTCCCCTCAAGACGAAGAAACACTCGAGCCCCCTCGCCTCGGCAACCGCGGTCCTCGCGGGATTCCTTTGTCGAGGCCTTATCGCGACATTGTAACACGGTTCCGCTGATGCCATGCGGCTCGGCTACGCACTCGTCCTGCCGGTCCTGCGTTGCGGTGCTCGGGACCGAACAGCTGGATTATAGGAACGATTGTAACGAGTGTGCGGACTGGAGAGATAGAGGTGCGAATGAAGAGTACATCTCGTGTGAATGTTTAGTTAAAAATGATAGCTGAGCTAGAGCGACGAAGGTGAGAATGACAAGTGTTTGGGTCGAGATCGCGAGAGTATCGGGTGAACGAAGAGTTTATAATCGCTGAAAAGTTCGGTGGACATGACTGGGTGAGTTTTAGAGAAATAGAGAGAATGAGTGAACGAAAGAATAGAACAGGGTGAAGGAGACGCAGGCGAGGCATTGAGAGTTAGAATATCATAGAGCATCGAGTTATTGAGAGAGAGAGAGAGTATTGAAGGACGAGTTGAGCTAGGTATTAATGCTGGATGTTTCGTCCTCGAGTGCACGTTTGAAGTGCTACGGTCAAAAATGGATCAACACGTAGAGAAGGGATACCCTAGACCAGGCGTGTCCAACCTGCGGCCCGCGGGCAGCAATGTGGCCCTGAACAGCACAATATCGTAAACTTTGAACATTATTGTGTGATTTTTAGCGATACTTTTCACGACTCAATTGCATTATAATAAAAAGTATTAAAAAATAAAGGAGGTTTTGTTACTTATGTACGATTCACTGTATTATATATTTCGTATGCCCCAGGTAAATCGAAAGGTTGGACACCCATGCCCTAGACAGAGCCTGCAGTTCTGGGCTTTGTCTGGGTTCTTGTTCTTCAGTCTAATTAAATAAAGAAAGTTTATTTAAAGGTTAAGAAAGACATTAGTTTATTAACAATCCACTGTCCCAATCCAACAGTTAAAGAGTTCAGTGCTAGTATTGAATTACCTTAATTAATAAACTGTTATCAACTTTCGTATACTGTCTGTCTACCACCAAACATTCCTGCACTTGTAAAACGAGTGTCCGTTTCGTCTAACAGAGTAGATAAAGAATGACGATAACCGAAAGCTAGATAGATAGATAGATGGGGTATGTTATCGTTGAATTACCATAATTAATAAACTGTTGTCGTTGTCAACTTTCTACGACCAAAGATTCCTACACCACGCTAAAGCATTTCAATCCTCCCTTATCGAAGGACACAGCAGCTTTAACACGACTGCATCAACGGAAAGCAACTTTTCCAAATAGCAAGTGTTCCGTGGCATACCCACGGGACTTTTGGCCAATAACAATACATTTTTTTGGCCTTCCTTCATTGAACTTCGCCTTTACACACCCCTACTATCCTTATAACCTTAAACGGTCGTAAGGACATACGTGATCAAGTTGTCGATTCAAATCGGACTGAGATTTACGACCTCAGTCGACCGCGGCTCTCAGTGCATCCCATGGTCGCAGTGGGACGCGTATTACGTCAAAAACAAATTATTCTAAACATTTGAGGCACTCCAGTCTCTGATGACCACCATGGTCATATCGAGGAAACAATCTAATGTTAATACTTATTGAGTGTTTAATTTAATTTCATAATATATCGCTTTGGATGAATTACAAAAACAAATTGCTAAAAAATTACATTAAATACCTGTACACATTATCCGACGAAAGTAGAGGGAGAGCCACCGTTTGGTTGCCAATTGTTCATCACATAGAGTCGGCCTACCTCCACGAAAAAAAAAAAAATGTAGGGTCGATTCCACAAGTGTCAGTAAAATGTAGGGTCGATTCCACTAGTAACAGTACAAGTGTTACTGTACTTTGTCCAGTTTGGTGGAGAATATCGTTTAAATGCAATGGAAGTTTACCTG
>NW_017100433.1:1085542-1104100 GCF_001263275.1 Habropoda laboriosa | reverse complement strand
ATTTTTAGCGATATTTTTCACGACTCAATTGCATTATAATAAAAAATATTAAAAAGTAAAGGAGGTTTTGTTATTTATGTACAATTAACTGTATTATATAGTTCGTATGGCCCAGGCAAATCGAAAGGTTGGACACCCATGCCCTAGACAGAGCCTGCAGTTCTGGGCTTTGTCTGGGTTCTTGTTCTTCAGTCTAATTAAATAAAGAAAGTTTATTTAAAGGTTAAGAAAGACATTAGTTTATTAACAATCCACTGTCCCAATCCAACAGTTAAAGAGTTCAGTGCTAGTATTGAATTACCTTAATTAATAAACTGTTATCAACTTTCGTATACTGTCTGTCTACCACCAAACATTCCTGCACTTGTAAAACGAGTGTCCGTTTCGTCTGACAGAGTAGATAAAGAATGACGATAACCGAAAGCTTGATAGATAGATAGATGAGGTATGTTATCGTTGAATTACCATAATTAATAAACTGTTGTCGTTGTCAACTTTCTACGACCAAAGATTCCTACACCACGCTAAAGCATTTCAATCCTCCCTTATCGAAGGACACAGCAGCTCTAACACGACTGCATCAACGGAAAGCAACTTTTCCAAATAGCAAGTGTTCCGTGGCATACCCACGGGACTTTTGGCCAATAACAATACTTACTACTATCCTTATAACCTTAAACGGTCGTAAGGACATACGTGATCAAGTTGTCGATTCAAATCGGACTGAGATTTACGACCTCAGTCGACCGCGGCTCTCAGTGCATCCCATGGTCGCAGCGGGACGCGTATTACGTCAAAACATTTTGGTCCTTCGAGCCGGATTTTGTGACGTGTGGATTAAATATTGTGTGCACGTGCAGTGAAAAATAGTTAACCAGACATTGAACCTTTGTGTGACGACCACACCAAGGATTACTACAATACATTAAACGAAGGCGCTACTGGAGGGAAGGGCCACACGATCTTCAACGCCAGTGCAGCATCCTCATCAAAGAGGCATCCCGAAGACGACATCGTGGAAAACTCCAACGACCTGAAATCCTCGCATCGAAAAGGTAGGCTCGTTAGTTTCGCCAATCCATCTCTCACATAATTCCTTTCCACGATGGCAAAATCAATGGAGCAATCCTCCACTCAATCCAAAGACGACATCGTGGAAAACTCCAACGACCTGAAATCCTCGCATCGAAAAGGTAGGCTCGTTAGCTTCGCCAATCCATCTCTCACATAATTCCTTTCCACGATGGCAAAATCAATGGAGCAATCCTCCACTCAATCCACCTCGCAGCAAGAGTACCTCTAACTTTCAGATTCGCGTCGATCACCGTCCATCGACAAATTTCCAACTCGTTTCCACCGTCAGCCGAGGATACGCTCGGGAGGAAACTACGAGGACAGAGTGGATGATACGGTTTCATATCCTTTCCTCGCGTTTACGACGCAACCTGCATTATTAATTTCGACGAAACAGAGTGGCGCTCCGCTGGCAACAATATTCCCAGGGACCGCTTTATCGCTCCAACTTGCATTCTCAAAAAGGATCAGGCCGCGTAATGATACGGTGAGGAAAGAACGAGTCGGCGGAAATTAGAAGTGCGTTCCGCTTTATACGCTCTCTCTTTCCGGCAGGCAACGCGAGCCAGCAGGAGTACGAAGAGGAGGAGGAGTTACGGAGGTTCTTGGTAATTCGCATTCAGCTTTTTCAAGCATCATCGTGCCGGGCTGGCTTCTGCAGGGAGCCGCTGCCTTCGTACGTTGCCCCTTTTACCGGTGCACCGCGCGTTCGTATATTTTATTAAGCGGCAACAAAAAAAGAAAAAAGAAAATTCTTCTTCCCCTTTTTACGAGCAGCCACGCCGGGGAAGCTCGTTGGACGTTATCCGCCGCGGCCTGAGAGAGGATCGTTGAAAAACGATTCGAGGCACGGCCGAATTTCTCGAAACCATGGCAAATATACCGCCGCGGCCGCGTTATTGTCGGGGAATTTTTCTAAAGCCGAGCGGAGGCTCGCGTACAGCGGCTGAAATTAAAGTCGAGAGATTGTTGTCGCAGGAAACGGTCGCGGACACTGCCCGAAGGAAAGTGCATTAGAATCGTTGGAGATTCTTGCAAACTAGTTCCTCAACTTTCCCGCTCTTCGTGAATGCATAATTCGAGGAAGATTCCGCGTTTTGTCGCGTACCCCGTCCAGTTCCCGTCCCGAGACGCGAACCAAGGTGTTCCGCTTTCGATTCGGTAAGTGGAAATTCAATCGCCGGCGTAATACGTAGGACGTACACCTGGAAATAGGATTCGGCGATTTTAAAGAAGGTGGTCGATGTAGGGAAGATTCATCGGGCGAAGTTTCGAAACTCAATTCCCCCCGAAATCTGCCTAAAAGTGGAGCAACGGAAATCGTGCTTATTCCGGCGCCGGAAATAAGTCTTCGTTAAACTTTTCCGCGAACAAACGATCGGGAAAATACAATGTAGTTGGCGGAACGGCAGACGGAGAAAGAGAGACCGGTGAATTTTATTAACGTAGCGGCAGAACATTTTTCCCTTCCGCGAATTGCTCGGCCACGAATTTCTCCTCGAAGCCTTCTGGAATAACTGAACCGTTCGAGGTAGCTCCGAGCTGTGGAAGTTTGCTATTTTCCTCGATCGATTGGAAAAAAGTTGCCTGAACAAACGCCGCCGGCGGAGTGGCTGGTATCCTTCAATTTGCCAGATTAAAATGATCCTCGGCGCGGCGTGTCTGCGGCTCCTCTCCACCAAGAATAATTATTTCACCGTGATGAGGACGAAAGGGAAAAGAAGCAAACACTTATTCCGTAAGACGCCGCGGGAGAATCTTTCTCTCTCAATCTCTCCTCAAAGCAGTTTTCAAGATTGCGACGGTGAAAGAGGCGAGTAAGGAGAGCTGCGTAATAATCAAAGACATCCTCAAGCACCTTATTCCTTCGTTCAGCGATTGCGAAGAGGATCGAGATGGGGTGTTGTCGAAGGGAAGGAAAGGACGGGTTACGTTGGAAACGATCCACCGATGTTCCTAAGAATCTCGTATCTCTGGACGGGTGGTTCGGACGGTGGACGGAGCGGAGGAGAACGAGCTACGTGTGTTTCTAGGCGCGCGCGCGTGGATGGGAAAACCAAGAGTGGAAAGAGAAGGAAAAGGTAGCGGAAGCTGAAATATACACGCGTCCATTCATCCGGATGAAAAGGTTCGTTATAGGGGCAATTACTGTGGCAGGGCGGTGCGCTGACCTCTGCCAACCCACCACCCCTCGTGCTGCACCCAGTGCACCCACGCTGCTACACCTTACCCGACACTCCTTACGGTTCTCTGCATTTTAGATTAGTTTAAAGTCAAGCAGAGTGAGCGAAAGCAGTCGCCCGTTGTCCGATAACAGGATTAATCGATAGGGTAACGAGGAGAGGCCACGCAAACCTTTTGTCCGTTCCTTCCTCTACTCTATTTGCGCTTTCTTTCGCGATCTTCTTCGCCGCTTCGAGGTACTTCATTTATAAATTTCACTCTCTTTTTCCAAGTATTTTGCTCGACTTTGTATTACTTTCTTCAGCTGATTAAGATTTTCTATTACTTTAGTAAACTTTACTCAAACGACGATCGACACAAGGCTCTTCTGCTAAATAAATTTAATCGAGTATCGCAGAAAACAGTGGAATCTCGAATACAGCGTTGGCAAAAATGGAGTCAGACGTTGCTGGGAGAATAAATTGCCATCGTTTCGTCGTTCGATCGGACACGAAATTCATCAGTTCCGTGATTATTAATGGCAATTAACAAATTCTGCCAGAGCAAGCGTTATTATAGACTGTTAAATACTATCGTGTATTAATGCTGTATTATCACTGCAAAGTGTAAATCGGGGGAATGTTTATCAGAGTGCAACGGTTAATAAATTGATCCATTTAAATTAACGCCGGATCCGATGTCCTAGTTTTAATGATTCCGGGGGCGTCGCGTCGCGTCGGTAATGCCACGACCGGTACAGATTAAAAATAACCCGGGGACGTGTAATGAACTCGTCGATATTTTTACAATTAGCGCGTCTCTTTTCCATTACCGCGCCCTGTGAATTTTTCACGGCGAACCAACCAACAGTTTTCCATCCTGTCTCCGGTTCCAACGAATTTCGGTGAAATGGCCACGGGCGTCTACGCTCGAAGATTAAACATCGAAAAGGCAAATGTAATAGTTTCTCCTCAATTGAAAACAAATTCCCGTTTCGAAATCGCAGCGAATACGCGTCGAACATTCCGTCGAAAAAAAATACACATTCCGTATCGAATATTCTACAGTGGAAACAGAGGTCGACAAGGTTGAAAAATAGAAAAAAAATAAAAGTAAAAACTGGAACACAGGTATGAAATCTAACAAGCGTTTTAGATGGACCTGTCTGTATGTGTGGTCATCGATAACGCGTGAAATTTCAATTTTACAGGCGGTGAAATCGGTTCCGTGGGAGCGTTCATAAAAAGTAATTAAGGCTCGCTAGACAGCCGTGAATCCATCATATTAGCCTGGTGGGGACTAATCGGTGGTTCCACATCGACGACAGGGAGCGGCCAATTTCGAATCAATCTCCGGGGATATCTGACAGAGAGGCCGGTCCTCATTTTTCTCCCGCTGCAAGCGAATCGATAGCTTTATCCGGCCAAGTCACCGCCACGCCGCGTGGCCCGCCGCAACAAGCACGAAACTCCATTTCTGTCGAGAGCAACCTACTTCTTTTTCGCGTAACCCAAGCCCCCGGGTTACGGAGACAAAACACGAGTCTTCTCTTAATGACGATTAATATGTATCGTCGGAGGGGAGTATTTGCATCCCCGGGAAATTGACTTGGTTCGATCGATGTACCGGCGAGCTTCCCGCTGTTAGAATCGGCAATTGACCGTGGAGAAACTCTTTGTCGGGCAAAATAAATAGCCGCTGTTTTGCTTTTCTTTATTGTTTTCTTCTTTTATTCCATTTACCCGCCGATTTTTCTATTCGACGTTGCTTTCCGGCAAGCTGGAAAGGTTCACTCGGGAACATTCAATTTGGAAAACGATTCAATCTCGAAATGTTTCATTCACTAACGCTCCGCACCGCCGTTCGGATATATTTGATCCCAAGCTCGATTTCGAGATCGTCGATTCCCCGGCGATACAAAAATTATGGAAAAATCTTGGAACACTCGAGAGGTCTTCGAAGGGAAATTTTGACGGACACCCGTTATGCAAATACCGCGTTCTCTTCGCCGTGCAATTGAACGCGAGACGACGGTTAAGGCGGAAACTTGCCTCGGAGAAAAATTTCGAATCGAGATTACAGGCTCAGTTTCAAAACTGTGTCTCATTTTCCAGGGAGAAATAAAGGCAAGGCTATGGCCGCGTAATGAGAAAACTTGCACTGTAAAATTAGATTGTCAATTTCAGAGCGAGCCCACTGTTCCCTGGGAAACGCGCGCCGCGGGATTAAAACGAATGGATTTATATAAATTTTATGGTGGGTGGTTCCAGCTTGGGCCGATATTGCCGCGATTTAGAATTTCCGCCGTCTTCCTTAGAGGCGGGACTCGCCCCTAAGATTATGCGTGCATCCATGTTTCGTAGATTTACGCGCGCTAAGCTGACAGAAGCAGCTGTCAACTCGGGGGAGCGAGTTAATTACGTTACAGATTCTGTACACAGATAAATTAGCCGGTGTTCCGTGAAGAGTGGGTAATTATTAAGGTGATAACTGGTAATAACAGTTTTACAGTCGTTTCACCTTCAATCTCTTTCGCCGAGCCCTCAACGTAGCCGCGGCAATTAAAGCACAGCCTGTGAGCTAACTTTATCTCCTCACTTCTAATTAACACCGCTATTAAGTTATATCATTCACCCTGTACCTTTCTCCCCTCTCTAAAAATACAGTTCCCATTTTCCAGCAACAGCGAACCACGTAAAATCGAGAGTTTACCTACTTTCGTCGCGATACAATTCCTCGAGCGAAATATTTGTGCCCGAAACAACCCTTGTACATCTACGCACGCGTAACATTTGTCGCGGATAACGAAGAACAAACGAGGAACGCGGCTGGAAGAATAAAGCGTGAATCGGCGTGTGTAATGCGCGCACCTCCTTTTTCGGTTCTCTCGATAATCCCGAAAGCTGGTCGTTGTTCCGGCATCGTAACGACGTAGTCGACCGTCGCGCGTTCGACGTCATTAAAACAGCCACGGGGAGACGAGCGAACGCGAAACCCTTTTCTCCTCTCTTCTCCACCCCCTAGCGTGCACGCGTTCGCGCAAACGAGCACCAACTCGCGAAAGAACAAAGTTCACCCACCGCCGACGCCGCTCTACCCGGGTTGAAGCCATCCGGCAAACATTTTAACGCGATTGAAAAAGTTGAAACTCTAACGAGGAAGGAACTGAACGACGCTGTCGGTCGCGTCGCGATCTCGTCCGACCGGCTTGATTAAATCGTGTCGAGGCTCGCTTACACGAACAGCCCTCCTCTGTAGATACGAGTTATAGACGATTTCGAGATCGCCAGGTAGGCCACTTTCTCGCGTCCCTTGCACGGATTTTCGTTTAATCGGTCAAACACCGATCTCGACTTTGTTTGCCCACCGTTCCGCAGCCAGCCCCTCCTCCTTCCTCCATCGAGAGTGCTGTCCCTGGTGCTACGTGGAGTTGGTGGCCTGGTTTTGCAAATTCTTGCAAATGGTACCACCGGCGAAAGTCACAGGATTCCGTGTCCCAGTTTTATATTCTATCGCGGCTGGAACTTTTTACTCGCGCCGTGACTGGCTTGTACAGTCAGCGTTGTTACGTGCAACTAATTTCCAACTGATAATAACAATCAAAACGAAGCCGGTGTTTATTTCTATTGGTAACGCAACGGTGTCTACCTCGGTTGTGGAGTAACGTTAGAAAGTATCGATCCTCTGTGGAGGCAAGCACCGTCCAAACAAATCACACTCCGTTTAACGAATCGCAATTGTTAGAGCGGCATTCAAGCCCTGCGATCTCTTTTTGCTTGATTTATAGACCGGCAAACGGGTACACCGATAGAGAGCTGTAGCTGCGATAACTGCCGACGTAGTTTCGCTCGGTGTCGGCTGTGAAGAATACGAAATCACGATAACGGTGACAAACAGTTGACAATATGGACAATTATGACATTTTTGTAGGTTAGCTACTGTGAAAATACCCAGCTGTACGTCGGCCGACGTGGATTTATCTCGCGAGTTCCGCAACTAACGACGCAACTAACCAGTCGCAGACGTCGTTAACGCAGAGATAACGACGGAATGACAAAGTCGAGGGATGTTCCGGTTGGTGTTATTTCGCCTGGACTTATCAGCCGCGTAAACCCGGCCCGTTTATGCTACACGCCGCGAGAAACTCGCGTAAAACTCGATTTCTTGGCTAATAGCTCTGCATATCGCGTGGGGACGTTCTCAACGAACCTCGATGCTTTCCAGGTGGTCTTCGCAGGGCTGGACAGGAGAGGCTCGGTGTGCTTCGTGACTGGGCAAAATTGAATTTCGAACGCGGCAATTTGCCGGTGTTCTCGCGGAACAAGTCGCCTGGCTATGGTGTAATTGAAGGCTAGAAAATAACACAGTTGTTTCACCTCGATGGAAAAGGGGCGGTGTTCAGCTCTATATTCGGGATTCTTCTAATTTTAATGCTCTAGTCAAAGGCGTTGATTGTCCTGTTAGACCAGAACGCTTCTTAGGAAGGAGTTACAGCTGGACGGAAGTGTTCTAATCTCGTCAATTCGGAGACTTGAGCGTGTTTATAGAGATAGAGCTAGAGTTTTCGAGGGGAAAAGAGATAGAGTTTTAGAGAGTGCAAGAAATGCATTTCGTCTTGGACCAACTAGTAGGTCTCTCACAATAAGCCCCTGTCTTAGGCTCTCACTTTGAAGAAGATTAGGCTCAGGCCATAGGTTGCACTTCTCTAAACTGAACGAAAGGCTATTGTTCATTACGAAACGCAGGTAGTACCTATCTCTGAAAAAGTGAAATAGACCCCGGTAGACGAAGGATAGCTAGCAAGCGAGGGCAAGACGTTAATAGTCCCACGTTGAAATATCCGTAGGTTAGGAGCATCGTAGGCTCTCTGCATAGCTAACGTTATTGGCCTGTCGAGATACGAGCTTATCTGGCTGCCGGGTATACAACTAGCGACACGCACGTGCCGGAACAGTAACCGCCGCCTTTGCTGCCTACACAATGGACACGCAATGCGAGCAGGCGTAATTACGGTCCCCCGCAAAAAGAAAAGAAGGAAAAACCTACCCTATGAAGTTGATAGCGCGCAATTGCGAGGCCCTCGAAACCAGGTCACTGTTAGACACGAACCGGAAAATATGTAGGTGGATTTGATTTCCCTCTTAAAGCAGAACTACGCTACGGCGTCGCGAGGTAGTCGCGAACAGAGGTTCGTTTAATCTAGGATATTGGTGTAAACTGATGTCCGCGAACGTTCCACTTCTTTTTTTCTCCCCCTCTTGAAGCACACCGGGCGAGAAAAGGAGAGGAAGAAATGTCGTAGTAGTAAAAGAAGTTAACATCGGAACGTCTATACAGGAAATACCTTTTGTTCCTTTTCACAGGCTACGTGTACGTCTCGCGAAGACTTTAGGGTCGTGTAAAAGCTGGGGGAAGAAAGAGGACCGTCTTGTTTGAGAGTCGAAATTGTGAAAAGTTTCACGCGCACGTAACATCCATCTTACAACGCGTAAGTAACGCAAATGGGGCGGACGCCCGCGCAACGGCTTATCTACTAAGTAGTTATGCAGCGCGATATGCACGCGTCGGCCCGGCAAACTTCTCCAAGACTCTATTGTACGCGCGTCTAACGATTCCTATCTACTTACGAATTTACGTCTCATTTATAACCCGCGAGTCCTCTCTCTCGCTCTGCTCCACGTCGCGTAATTACACCTCAGACTTCTCGAGCGTCGACACCTCCCAGCCAACGTGTCCAACTATTATCTCATTATTGTTTGCTCGATGTGAACGAGAACCCTTTATGCTAGGAGCACACGGTTCAAAGGCGAGGACGAAATTTCGAAATTCTCGAGTGAGCTTTTGTTGCTTCGTAAGTTGAGACACTCTTCGAGACGACGGTGCGTCGAAATTATGTCTCTTGGCTACTGAACGCAGATGTTCCGATCGTTCGCCGAAATATCGATAAAATTGGAGGGATGTCGGTGAATTCACGAAGCTTCGATCCGTTTAATAATTACGCGTCAAGCAACCTGGCGCTATTTCTTCTCGAATTTTAATCAGTCCCGCCGCATTCAAATAATACAACAGCATTTTATTTCGTCGCGTCGGTTCATTAGTCGCGGCGAACAAAATGTTACCACCTTCTTCGTCGGTTTTCCAGCCGCGGCACATCGTTGATTTAAAATTTTTCCAACGCTTTGTGCATCGCCGCTCCTCTCGCGCGTTCAATCATATTGATATTTCAAAAAATTCCGCTCGTTAGAATTCTCTCCTTTCTATCTCTCGTTTAGTTCAAATTTACTGACTGGGTGCCTATTATGTACGCACACGTTCTGCATACAGTGCATGTGTGTGCATTTAACGAGCGACGAGCATTTTTGTTTCTCGCTGCGCTATTTCTGTCGCATTTGTGCGTTCAATTATTCCTTGGGTCACAGATTGTCACCAGTGGTGTCTTCAAGGGAGCGATTTCACGTAACCCCGCCTGCACAGGAGTTTCAATTAATGCACCGACATAGCCGACGATTATTAATTAACCGCATACTCGTGTATTAGCGGTTAATCACGTTACACTTGGTTAAACGGACGAGACCAACCACGTCGGTTCGATAGTTCGTTCCACGTCACCTCTCTCTTCTCTAATCGATCGATTGTTCGGTTAAACTGATTCACCGATTACAGAACGTTTCCCAACCTTCGAACGAATTTTTCGTCCTCGTTCCGTAAATCGAGATCGACGCAACTCTGTTGTCGCAACGGAAAAAACAGAGCAGGCAGAAAAAGAACGAAAGATGAATCGAAAAGCTGCAACGAGCAATTTCGCAGGAAGATATGACCGGAAAACAAAGCAGGAAATTCTGTCGAAATTCAACGGCAGGGCTGCTGGTTTTAAACGCGTGTAAAAACAGACCGATGGAAATCGTCCTATTCGACCGCCGTTTTCCGTTCTTACGCCCTTCAGAATGTACGATTTTCGCAAAAGTGTAATAAATACCGAACACTTTAACATTTCACGATTACTCTGCGTTGAAACGACGCTTTGTTTGAGGAAAGAAAAAATTACAAAACGACCAGTGCGGTAATTGATTCTTCGCTCAGACCTCGTTCAATCTATGCATTAAGCCACTTTCGCCGAGAGAACTGCACGTTATACAGAGGTTATGCTGTAATTTTTCGGGTTGCGCGATGGTTCAGAGGGCACTAAATCCCCTTCAGCTGAACTGCAAGTAGATAAGTAAAACGGTAAAAGCTCTCGCGGATTTTCTTTCCTGTTTTTCTTCGGTGGCCAATACCAGCCTCGTTCGTTCTCCCTCGATTTTCATCTTCTTCGCCTTCCAACCGTCCTTTTCCAGGAGAGATCGCAAGATAAATTGCGCGGGACACTGGCTGGTCGAAAGTTTCGCGATATTTCCAGCGTTAGTTAAAATTAGTAGAGTTCACGGACGAAAGTCTGATAACGCTATCTCCATTTCCGTCCGGCTCGTTCCCGATCGCGATAACGCCTATCTCCGCTTCCGACCGAGTCGTTTCTGTCCTCCTTCGATTCGTTAGCCGCGCTTTTTCTAATTCCCTTCCGCCTAAGGGCGGAACGGCGAAAGGATTGAAATCGTGGAGGAAGGCTATCGCAGATGCCGGTTGCCGAGTGAAATTTCGCGAGAAATCTGGGTCGCCGTTCGAATCAGCATCCGGAGATATGCAGCGTAATGCATAAAAGATGCGTGGCCCATTTGAAGCGCGCGCGCGACCGCTAATTTTTCGAACGCATAGAAATTCCGGGAAACGTCGCCGCCGCTCATCGGGCGTAATTAAATCGCGGCGGAATAAATTCCGGCGAACGCTGCAAGATTTAAAAGATCAACGAACACAACCGTCTGTTTTGCATTTGGTACGCATGCATTTTGGTAGACAAACCAACGGCACCAGAGTATTAACGTAATTAGCGGTACAACCGTTCTCTGATTATGTCTATTTAAAAAACCAAGCTATTTCCTCCCTCTGTTCAATTATTCGCCGGTCGATATCGGTCGATACTTGTTCCGAAAGGCTGCAGAAATTGTTACAAATTTTACTACGGTAATTTCAGATCTAGAAGAGCGATTTTCTCGACGAACGCAAGATGAAAGTAAGAAGTAAAAGCCCCTATAAGGAGGCAATTGGCGCAAACTTCGATTGGAATGTTTGGCCAGCTCCTTTGGAAAAACTCATCTTCGGAAATGACACCAGGACGAGAAGCAAAACCCACTCAGCTAGGTTCGTTAGAAAAAGCTCGCGAGTTTTTCGATCTACGGATGTCGGGATACGCTCGTCGATGTCTCCCCACGTTCCATTTTCTCCTGCAATTTACCTGTTCGAGGGCCTACGCCCGGAGGGAATTTCTGATTCGGCTTTCTGCTCGCGTGTTCGATCTTTAATCCGCGCGCCGCTGTTTCCTGGCATTCGCACAAACTCCCCACGTTCTCCAACTCCGACGATCTCGTCGCCAGACTGATTGGCGTTTCGATCGACGTCCCTGTCGCATTTTTACCGTGGCCGCTCGACCAGAAACCGTAATTACCGCTGACCACCGGCGCTATTAAACTTCGCTAATTAGCGTCGCGACGGCGATAAAGGCGAACTACTTGCTGGTTGGCACCGAAGCTTTTTTCTTCCGCGAGCAAAATTGCTTCGGTCTCCCTTTCCTAATTTTCCCTCCTCTATTACCTCGTTAATTTGTAGAGAATTAAATTTCACTCGAGTACGCGCTTCTTTCGTACCACGCACATTCCGACACGAACCGCCAACGTAAGACGCGACGCTCGTTTCAACGATAAACGAATTCCCATTACCGTCTCACGACGAAATTCAGTCGACGCACGTTCGACGGGATCTTCGATAATTGCTCGATCAGTTTAACCGGCGAACAGAAACGTTCTATGAATATATTTCACGGAGGATCGGGCCGCGGCCTGAAATATCGCGCGAATTAGTTCCCCGGGACTATCAATAAGCATCGCGAGCCTCGAAGAATAATTAAAGACCGTCGGATCGTTCCGAATTTCGTTCCGCGAAATCACCACCCGGCCCGATCTCCGATTAAACTTCCTTAATTATCCGCCCCGCTCGCGATAGGAACCTACCAAATCCTTAATCAACGAAAACCAGTCGACTTAAAAGGACGTTGAAGAGCGTGGAAATCGTCCAACTTCGATTGTACAAATTTCACCCAATTTTCTACCTTTAATCGCGATCGATTCGCAGATTCGACCAATTACGGTAGAATTCTTCGCGAGACGCTCTTTAATTTCTGTCATTGCCTCGTTTCGAACGATACTCTGCCAACGTTTCGCGTACAAACGCGCGAAAATGATTTGGTGGAGCACGTCTGTACGTCGAAATATTCATTACACCGGTGGAATTTTCCGGGAACTGTAAATCGAGCGGATTCGAAATACTTGGCGTTCTCCAACTAAATCACAATAAATTTCATGGAAATCTGGACGGTTGATCAGTGTGAGCGATACGCAAGAATTTAATTCGAGCGTTTAAATCGCGAGGATTTAAAATGGAAAATTGACCTACGCATGTGCTCGTGACAGACTGCGATTTTATCCTGAATCGATGTTTCAAAACGCACTTGTCAAGTGTGTACATGGAAATTCTCGGCGAGTGTGAAATTTTAAAATTGCACCTTTTTTCCACGCTCGTTAATCCTTGTACTCGAACGATAATTCGCGCGATTAATTGAAGAACGGATAGGAGTAAACTGAGGCAAGCACACTTGTCGGAGGATCTCAGGGACGGCAAGCGATTATCCTAATCGTCCGAATTACAGTTGCGACAGGCGGGAAACTTAACCCCTGCTGCGCAACAATTACTCCCGATACTTCCCACTTTTGACAAACCGTCGAATCGATAGAGAATCTCCGTTCGATCTCGAAAAGGGAAAAATCACTCGGTACAATTACTATCCTCCTCGAGCAGACCTCCCCGCGACCAATTACGCCGCGAAGGTGTCCCTCTCGAAACGAAGGGAAAATAAATAAGAAGAAGGAGGAGAAAAGAGGTCGAGAAAGGTAGGGAGGGAAACAAAGGGCGAGACAGAGAAACGCGTCTGGAGCCTGTACAAGTAAGCCGGAATACAAATTTCGCGACGGTTCGTTAGAGGCAAGAAAGAGGACCGTGTCCGTACCTTGAGAGCGGGCCACGCTTCGTTACTCATCCGTCGAGTGGTCCTGAAACAAAAACGGCAACGGATGCAATTAGACACAATGCGGCCATCCACCTCCTCCTTTCTCTCTGCGCGGAAATGTGTGTTACGCAACGGACCACATTAGGAAGCAAGGATAAGAAGCGAGAGAGGGATAGAGGACAGCGGAGTTCCGCTACCTCAAGTCGAATTTCCTATTGAATTTAGCCAGGGCTCACGAGAGATCTGTAATATTATATCGCGGTCTACCCTCATTTGCGCACCCCTCCCAGAGGAATCCATTGCCGACTTTTCTCCGCTCTCACGGCTCGTTCCGCCACTCTGGGGCTTCTATCCCAGCCTCCTGCTGCTGCTGCTCCTCTCTGCTCTCAGGCGAAACCTCGTTTGTCACGGCTTGTTGTGCACCGTCGTTTTCCAATTCGTACATTATCTACGTCCGACGCAACGCGACGCGACGGGGGAACGCGCATCCTCGGAAGCTTCCTTTTTAACGACCTTGTTTCCTCGTGTTTCGCGTACTCGCGCCGCTGCTTCTGATGTCGCAAATGACGTCGGGTACGTTCTACCGGCTCCGGAATAAATTCAATTTTTCACTGAGAAAGTTACGCTGCAACTTACGTTCGTTTGTGTAACAAGTTAGAGTTAGGTGCGAAAGAATATATTTATTCGTTTCTGTGATATATATATTATTGCCGAAATCACTGCTGCAAGAGGGATTTGCTGGAATAATCTCTGTAGTATTAATATCGTCGAAATTACCAGAATATCCATATTGGTCTACAATCCGAGTGGTAGATATGGCAGCTATCGGTGAGTTGTGGAACAATGTGATTATAGAGGACCGTCATTGGAAGCTACTTTACTGATCAAGTTCGTAATTAACTCTGACCGTCGATTAATTATAATTTTCCTTCGTTTAATCGCGGAGAACTTCTCCTCGTGCAGCAACCAATCATGTTGAAGCGCAGCACTAAGTAAAATGTAGGAAGCATTGTCCAACAGTCGACGAAATTACCGAGCCATTCGTTCGTCCTCCGTTTGAAAACGTGGTATTAATACGGAAGGCGGAATAGTTGTAAAAGTGCATACTGTTACAGCGACGCGGCACCCTAATAATTCGCAAAATCGATTCGAGGGCAAACAGATTTTGAGTGTATCTAACACGCGGATGGTTTCACGTACAGGCAGACACGTGTGTGAGATTTTTTGAAAAGGAGAGAACGGAAGGGGGTGGAGAGTGGGCGATCTCGCGAGCTTTCATAATGATCGAAAAAGGACGGTCGCTGGGGAGGAAAGACGCTCTCCATTTGGAACATTCTGATTCTAAAAGGGGCGATATCCCGCTTCCCTGGAGCGAAGTTTCCTCTTCGAGCGGAGAAACGTCCCGTTTGATCTGTTCCGCCCGCTGCGAACCTGCTCTTTTGCGCCATTTTCGCGCCTCTAAATCAATTTTACGCTCCCTTTCTCTCCTCGTCGCGTTCTTCTTTTCCAACTGTTTCACAGTTTAAACACTTCACCCTGTTAATTGCCAGAGAAGTTCATTCGAGCATCGGAGAATTGATCGGCGAGTTTCTTTTCTCAGCTGCATTTCCACTCGATGCCTGGCAACCCAGTCTCCCCGTCGAGGATCTAGCGTTTCTAATGAGCCTCCTTTTTAGGTCACACGTCCCCTTTCAACCTTATCGCGCACACGTCTTCTCGCAATTTCCTCCAACCTTTGTGCATTCAAATCTTTCAACTCGACATGCTTCTAGAGCCGGCTGTATCCGCTCGCGGAACGGGAACGAGACAAAGGACTTAAAACTTCGGAACGGTCTCGGGGATCGATCGAGGCAACTTTTCACGGGAACATGGCGCGTATCCAGAAAACGCTTTAACACACTCTTCAACGCAGTTATATAGAACCGGTCGTTTAGATTACCCCCTCAAGTCTTGCGATATTTTCATTTTCACTACCTTCTTACGATTAAAATTGCACCAGAATCCAACGTGCAATCGACCATCGTCGCAAGTGTTTCCACGAGGCAAAAGTTGTTCTTCGAGTGTTACCTAGGTCGGGACAGATGCATCCTCGCGCGCTTCGGTAATGCTCTCTCAGGTAAAGTTCATAAATAAATGTATAGCGAACTCTCGAGAAATCCTCGGATCGGAAATGAACAGTAACGATGGAAAGATAGGGCGGTTTTATGCTTCTCGACTGCATACGAGCCTCCTCCTCTCTCTCTCCCTCGAATTATTCATACTCTTTGTATAAACGACAAGGTGAACAAAAGCGACGGCTGCAGAGGGTACAGAGGAGATGTGAGAGGAAAATCTTAAAGATTCGAAGGTATCGTTATCGTTGAAATTTCTGCCGCGAGAGGCACGAGGAAGATAGGTGTAGGAGTAGGAAAAGTCTGAATGCCTCTAACGACCCCAATACCCGAAATCGTCCGCGGAGATTGCAATCGCCGGTGCAGCTGCACCGTGCCCGCGATATCGCCTGGCATTCAGATTCGCAGACGGCGAAACTGGTAACCCGAACATCCCTAATAATATTAATACCCGAAATCATCTGTGCTGGAACAGCTTTTCCGACCACGTTCCACCTATCACCGGCATTGAAATCTCCGTAAATGCGGTCCAAAGTAGCGAATCTCTTCCTCCTTGATAATTTCACTCCTGCAGAGGCGAGAGACTATCCTCTTTCTTACACGTGCAGAATCGTAAATGAAAGCAACGGATGATATAACAGAGATTGCCGAGCCAGATAATTTCTCTCGCCGACGAGATAACATTCACGCCGCTATATCATAGAGTTGCAATTAGAAACAAACCAGTCAAAGCTGACACGGTAACAAGCAGAGTAGCAGAGAGAGGTAGCGCCGAAGTAATTGAGGTATTTCGAGGTGAGGCGACGAATCGGGAATAGGATTTGATAGGAGGGTGGTTTTACCCCCGCCACCACTCGGAGGTAATCGTGCATGCATGTCGAAACGTTCTCCATCGGTCGTCGTTCCGAGAGAGATCTACCACTCTGCCGTGTTCTCTCTAACGGATGTCCTGCGGTTCCCCACGCCAAACGGCGAAGCTCTATCGTACGAGTTTACGGTGCGTGTACTCGAGCGTAGCTTTTTAAAAAGGTCGCGCCGACGTTTTCTTCCTCTTTCTCCTCGGTTCTCTCCACCCTTCACCGCGCGCACACTTCTAATTAACAATGTTCCCCCGGTGTGGCGTGGAGCCGTCGCCAGTGTGGTCGCGGCGGCAGTGGCGACGAAAAAAAGGGGAAAAAGAGAAAGAAATTCAGCACGCCAGCGAGAAGCTTTTAATGAAGCCAGCCGACGTACGGCTGCATCCAATTGGGACCAACTGGTGCGTCCATGCGAGACACACCCGTGCTCCTCTCCCTTTTATCCACGACCCCCAGGTCCGCGGCTCTGTTCCTCGCGCCCTTGCTCGTCTTATTTCGCCGCGGAAATCCGAGAATCGATATCCGGTATCGGCGAGCGACCCGCGCGCTGATCCTTGGCCGCACTTCCTGTCGAGGGAAATTGGACGGACAAGCGAGGAGGGTATATATTTCGAAAAGAGAAGGTTTCGTGATTAAAAAAGTGAAACTGCTCGCGAGATTTAGCTCGGAATTCTGGGTATTGGGATAAATTGAACGGTGAAATGAACTTTTGCTTTTTTGTTCTTTTCCTCCACTTTTCGACGCGTCGAGGAATTTCACGAGTTAGCAGCTATCGCGCTGTAGAATTTTCCGTGGAAATATGCGCGGAGATTCGGCATGTATTATCGCAGTTCCGATAGAAATGTGAAAACTCGCGTTAGAAGGCACTGCTTTGGGTTACCTTGCTACTTCCGCTAAGCATTTCTATAAGACGCCGCTCGAGTTTCGTTTCCCGAAAGCCATACTCGAGCGTCGCGCGGCCAAACGGGAAATTTTACGATACAACGCAACATTATCCCGAGGATTTTCAATTTCTCCTCTTACGCGAGGCGACTTTCCGAGGTTCCCGTGGCAAATCCCTGCCTAACTGAATGCATAATACGATTTTTTCCTATAAATCTCCCGGGCGTAAACCTGGCTCGATGCGAGATCAAATTTCCGCCTTCGAAAAGACGTAAACCATTGGACTAAGGAAAAGCGAGAGAAAAGAGAAGAATCCGAAAATAAATTTCAAATATCACACGCCTCGAATGGCGCGTTCAAATACCGCGAGCGTATTTACCAAACGAAGAGTAGTTTTTCCACCAAGATTTACCGGTTCACCGGCACGTTAAATATCGGTTGATTCACCCTTCCATCCCAAATTACCTTTTTCCTCGCTTTGCCCCAACTTTAACGACCGAATTAAATTTCTCAAATTTTTTCCCCGGCTCTCCCTCTCTCTCCCTTAGCCATTTGCTCCTTTTCCTTGACCTCTCTTTACCTCGTCCCGAATTTCCAACCGCCAGAGCCGCCTAATAGAATTAACCACTCGTTCGTTGCCGATATTTTACTCGTTTTTCGCCCTAGGGATTACGTTATAACGCATTAAGCCACCAACCTCCCTTCCTCCGCCGCGCACATATCGATCCTCGGTAGCCAGCGACCACCGACCTCTGGCGCGACCCTTTAATTCCCTCTTGGTGTTCGTTTCCTTCGGTCCCAGGGCGAACAAAGGCAACTATATGCAAATAACGTCGGTCATATGGGGGAACAATTAAAAGTGGACGGAGTCGTTTCAATAAAGTGTATGCTCGCCCACTGTGCATGTGCGTCCAAGGGGGCGCGTCGTACGTATAATACGTACACACGATAAGGAAGCTTCCGTTTCTCCCGTCGTTTCTATAATTTCATTTCCCACTCGTTCTCCGTCCCCTCACCTCTGACCCCGTTTTTATTGTATCGCATTCATACCTTTCTCCCAACCCCCATATTCCTCGCCGTTCCATTTGTTCCATCGTCGTCGTCAGCGTCTTCCTACATTCTTCCTTTTATTCGCCGCTTGTCATGCTCTCTGTTATTTAATCGCGCCTCCTCTCGGCTCCTTGTCCCCCTCCCTCTCGTACTCCACTCTGGTTTTTTAGCCAAACTTAATTCTTCTCTCGCGGGTTTCGTCGATCCGCGCGCGGCTGATAATAACGCGAGCCCGTCGCCGAAAATAAAGAGCTCCCCTTTGTTTCCCTCG
>NW_017100433.1:1082433-1085504 GCF_001263275.1 Habropoda laboriosa | reverse complement strand
ATTTATACTACACCGGTAAAAAATAATCGCGAGCCGAAAGCGGAGATTCACGGCTCTCTCGGCGTCGGCAGAGCCGCGCCACGCGACGTGCCACGCTCCGTGTTCCCTTTTGTCTTCGATCGCCGCCCCGACCACCAGCCACGCTCTTTGTCATTCCCCGGCGTCGGCGTCTCGTTACCCGCGCTTAAAAATTGTTCCTCGCTTCAGGAACCACGCCAGCAAAGGCGTTTTCTTCTCTTTTCTTTTCTCCTTTCTTCCTCAAGATTCGCGGCTGTTCCAGGCGTGAATTTTGTGTATCGAAATGCAACGGGGTGAGTCCAAGATGGATGGGGTGCACGGTTTGAGTGAGTGATTAATGCGAGTCTGGTGGTGACAAGGAGGAAGGGACAAGAAAAGGGGGAGACAGCGTCCTGAAGAAGGGTAGATTGCTTCTGAGACGAGGTCGAGGAACAGTCTGTCGAAGGAGGACCTTCTTTGCGCCGGCTTTCCTTTCGTGCACGGTCGTGCACGCTCGAAATCTGTGTGCACCGTCCGTGAGTACATCTACTAATTCGAGCTTTACTTTAACACGTTCGTCGCCCAGCGTGAATCGGTCGAGTTTCTATCGAGTTTCAAGAACGTAAACAGAGCGATTAGCTGGAATTTGCGTTCTATGTTACCAGGAGAGGAGACAAATTCTCGAACGCCAGGAAGCGAGAAAAAATGTAAAAAAGACCAACATATTGTCCCAATTGTCCAAAATCACCACAAATGTGTTCCAACTGTTTTAACGAATACCATGCTACGTAGTATAATGTTATATTTTATTTTAAAAATAAATTAATCTATAGTATAATATAGTGTGATATTCCGTTAAATTCTTGTGTTACTTGTAAAATCCTATTTAACTTGACGAAGAAGAACGTCACCCAGATATGGGTGACGGGGCCCCCACGGAAGCACACTCGTCACCCAGATATGGGTGACGTGGCGACGAACGTGTTAAATTAGCACTGTCGAACACTCGTGTTTATCAAATAAAATGATTATTTACAGATTACTTGCGCCGAGTATGATTCTTTTTTTATTGTACATACAGTTTTCAAGTTTCTTCCTGGATTTCTCTCGAGGACCGCTGCAAACGTGTCCATAGATCGCGTTGGACAGTGTTCCCGAATACTTCTCTCTAGTTCGTCCCTCATTTTTCTCGTATCAATTATTTTAAAATACCAGCCACATGGATAAAGATATAATTGTTATCGATACATCTTTCATCTAAACTAGATTCACCGTAAAACGGTAAGGGGGATGTACGTCGCAGAGAGGTTTCCAACTCCGCGTTAAGACCGTGAGAGACGGGAGGGCAGTAAATTGAAATTAGACACGAAATTGTCGCCGATCCCTGAGCTATCGATAAAGTTTCATCAACGTCGGTGTATAACACGCGAGACGAACCCTTTCTCCGAGGTGAACGGTTAAACGAGGAATCAAGATTCCCGAAGGTACTTCATTGTTCCGAAGTTCCGCGATTCCGCTGACCACGTGCACTACCAACGCCTTACTTCCACTACCCGAATTTCTACCAGAGTTTCCGGAGATATTACTGCATTAACTACGCTAACTGGTCTTGCTCTACATAGACTACGATTAAGAAACAGTCACCGTGTCCCTATACCGACGTATATCTCGCACCCTGGACACACGCCAATTTTGCATTCCCCAATTTTAACCCCTTCCTCTCGCGCGTTATTCTTTCCACGGTAATCCTATCTCCTCCGAACTTCAAATTAAAAAGAAAAAAAAAACGGATTAAAATCTTCCCTTTCAATCTCCGACTTATTATCACCGTCGAAATTCATGGAAAATTTATCTCTGCCATAACCGCGTCAAACACCATGCCTCCATCACCTTTATTCCCCTCTACCAATTCTCCGCCGATCAATTTCCATCGTTCTCCGAAGCGGCCACGTACACGGAATTAAAGCGATTGATATTCATCGGCGAACGCGGCGTTAATCAGGATTTTTGTTCGACTATCTAGCTGGATCAGCGGCTCCACCGGCGCGGGACAATGGACCATCGCGACGCGACCGCGGAGAATTTTCAGCCGCAACCTCGATATATATATACAGGTGAGTGTGTGTGAGATCCAACGTGTTCTTTCGCGGCGAAAGGGCCTCGTCGAGGGAACGTTCGCGGAGAAAGAAGCGCGGCGTAAGGGTGAACGCGGATGAATGGCGAGTTTCATTCCGGCGTCACGACGTCTGACCACGTCGCGGCGTAACTACTGTGAGACAACGGGCAAGGCGTTTCAAAGAGAGGTCGGAAGGGAGGAGGCGAGGTTGAAAGGAAAAGGTGCGGACGGAGGGAGGAGTAAGACAAATATCGCGGTAAAGCTAAAGAAAATACGAGTTCCTCGAGGTGTTTCCGTGTTAATACATCGCCAAGTGAGCGAGTAGATTCGAAGAAATATTTTAGAGTAAACGAAATTTCATTCTCCTCGTCTCTGTTGTAACAATAGATCGTCCTTTTTGATGAATTACTTCATTACTCTAAAAATCTCGAAGACTCGCACACTCGGTCACCACATGCGCCAAGACAATAAAACAGACCCTCGACACCAGTAATCCTATTGGATTATGGGAGTTATGGATTGTTACATAATTAATAATCCTTATTTAAAACTGTAAACTTTATTTCACACAAGGAAGGTTCGCTTTTCTGCTTGATGGCAAGAGCACTGTATACGGACTGAGAACGCTCTTACGCAACGCCCTAATATTGCCTACGACCCCGCTTGGGACCGAAGGGCTTACACCAGTAATCCTATTGGATTATGGGAGTTATGGATTGTTACATAATTAATAATCCTTATTTCAAACTGTAAACTTTATTTCACACAAGGAAGGTTCGCTTTTCTGCTTGATGGCAAGAGCACTGTATACGGACTGAGAACGCTCCTACGCAACGCCCTAATATTGCCTACGACCCCGCTTGGGACCGAAGGGCCCTTTGTCACGTGTCGTAAACATTTAGATCTTTCCTAAGCAGAGATGGTGAAGCTAAACGGATTTCTTCGAACGTATACAAAA
>NW_017100433.1:1067676-1081979 GCF_001263275.1 Habropoda laboriosa | reverse complement strand
CTGCCACAATATGCCTCTTCGGCCGTTAGGGCCCTGAAAGCGTGTGGTGGGGGTGCAACCTGCGCTGCTCCTTGTCTAGGGCCCCCTGCGTTCGGGTCGTTGCCTAGGCGCGTCGCACGGCGCCTTACACCGCGAAGACACACAAAATACGGAATAGTACAATTGTTAATAGTCGGAAAAATATATTATCGTTAAACCTAATGTCAACTTTCACCGATTCATCCTCAACCTAAAAAGCAGCTCGAAACATTCGCGTCGCGATTTCGAGTGTACAGTTGTTCCAGAATATTTCACGATTCTTCGATGTACGAACAATTTGGAAAGGTACCTCCTTTCAAATGGCGACGAAATTCGAATTCGTTCCGTAAAACGTCGCCGAGTGGTCCCCGGCGTCGGAATTCAGACGAACGAAATTCAGATGACGTTACTCGTGTGCACGTGTGCGCAGGCTGGCAGGTAAGAAGTTAATTAAAACGGAGCGCTAATTATAGAATCCGTCACGCGAACCGTCCTGCCACAATATGCCTCTTCGGCCGTTAGGGCCCTGAAAGCGTGTGGTGGGGGTGCAACCTGCGCTGCTCCTTGTCTAGGGCCCCCTGCGTTCGGGTCGTTGCCTAGGCGCGTCGCACGGCGCCTTACACCGCGAAGACACACAAAATACGGAATAGTACAATTGTTAATAGTCGGAAAAATATATTACCGTTAAACCTAATGTCAACTTTCACCGATTCATCCTCAACCTAAAAAGCAGCTCGAAACAATCGCGTCGCGATTTCGAGTGTACAGTTGTTCCAGAATATTTCACGAGTCTTCGATGTACGAACAAGTAGGTAAGGTACCTCCTTTCAAATGGCGACGAAATTCGAATTCGTTCCGTAAAACGTCGCCGAGTGGTCCCCGGCGTCGGAATTCAGACGAACGAAATTCAGATGACGTTACTCGTGTGCACGTGTGCGCAGGCTGGCAGGTAAGAAGTTAATTAAAACGGAGCGCTAATTATAGAATCCGTCACGCGAACTTCTCCCCGGATAAAACGGCGGCAAGAACTGCGACGCAAACGAAAACCGGGGGAGGGGAAAAAATCTGCCGACATTCGACCAAGACTACAGTTTCCCTTGGTACGAGCAATCCGTCTCTTATCGCCAAACTTTTCGAGTGAAGTGTCGGACTTTATTCGCGACCCATCGAAACTTCCTAACCGAAATTTGAAAACTCGGTCGTTCTCGTCGTGCCTATAGGGTAGTGTGTCGGGAGAATATGAAACGGATTCGTGGAAAGTTGCTCGATACAGAATTGCCGTTTAAAATCGCAACTTTCGTCGTTTATCCTTCCATTCGCCGCCCCCGATAGTTGCAATTTCTCCGCGTAATAAGTAAGATGGACGAAGAAGGACCACCGCAGAAGAGCGTACCGCGAAACTCACTTTTAATTGCACCGATGAATTCGCCAAGGAGGATCGTTAGGAGTTCCCCGGATGTAACCAGGCCGTCCTATCGCGAAACCGAGTGATTAATTCTCGCAATAAACAATTAGTTAACGTCAGAAAGTAGTCTGCGGAGGGAACCATCGTCCTTCTTCCCCACATTCTTCGGCTATTAAAACCCCCACCGCTCGGTCTGAGGATATTTTCGGTGCAGGATATCGCGGGCTTCCTTTGCCAGCGCGATAATTAAAGATGCCTGCAGACGGATTAACGGTGAATTACGCGGAGCAGCTTTTAATTGACGCTGCTCGAATATTCAGTAAGTTGTTATATGGGCGGGAAGAGCTTGAGTGGCGAAAATCGAGGTAATACCTCGTTTCAAAGAGATTTCATACCGTATAATCTCACCCTGTCTTTCTATCTCTCTCCTTTTCGTCCCTTTCACCGCGACAGGATTTGTATTACCGGCTTGTAAAAGTAGATTTGTGTTACCTTTCGTTTACAGCTCAAGTGAATTTTTCGCGGATATTAAAAAAGCTCGGCAACCGAACGCGCCCGGTACCAATTCTCTGGAACGAGAAGACTCGAAATGGTCCGGCGAGAATTGCTCGGTGGCACGAATCGCTGGGAAATGGGGGAAAAATTTGGTCGTTTCCATGGAAAAGCGTCACGTACGCAGGCGGAACGGGGCGATAATTTATTAACCGGCTGGCGAAACTTGCTCGCGTTTAGAACGCGTCGAACAACAAAAGCTTAATGAAACGTCTGGCGGCGACGTCAGTGGGAAAAGTTGCGAATTCCATCCGGTATTATTTCTCCGTGTTCGGTAAAAAGACTGCGGAACGATTACGAGCTTAATACCAAGAGCCGGAGGAAGCCGGAAAAACGGTACGCCACGCGGAACTTCGCCGTGGAAAAAAACAGGAGAGAAACGGAGCATCCGTTAGTTTGGTATCCGTTAGCAGGCGTTATCGTCCAAGTAAACGCCAGATTTTTCTCCACGTTTGCCCCTCCTTTTTGTTTTCGCTACACTCGCTTCGAATGTCCGCCATTAGCGTTGGAGCAACGGTGAGCTCTGCGTTAAGATCGCGGGGCAAAAGGTTCGAACCTCTACCACTCGATTTTTCTTCGTCCACGAGAACAGAAATTACGGTTGATTAAAATTTTACACTTCGACAGGAGAAGCAGGAATTTCGTCAGTTTTTAAAAACTGGAATGTGTGTGTGAACGCGAAAGGCGAATATATTTTTACTTGGGAAACGCAGTCCCAGAGGAACCGTTCGAAGGAAAATTGACCTGCGAGCTGTGGTCAAAGTGAGTTCCTAATGCGTATACGTATATATTCTCTTTCTTTCCTTATTTCAATTGCATCTATATTTTATCGTTAAATTTTGTCCACTATTCAGAGTATTATACAAAGAAATTGGTAGGCAGTGTAACAAAATAATGCAGTGGGATAGTAATAAACAAATGAATTGAGACTTATAAAACGTAGAAAAATACAGGGTTATCCAAATTGGCCTGGTAGGCAGTGTAACAAAATAATGCAGTGGGATAGTAATAAACAAATGAATTGAGACTTATAACACGTAGAAAAATACAGGGTTATCCAAATTGGCCAAATTGAACAATACGAACGTGGACGATATCTGGTTCCAATAAGACGGTGCCACATGCCACACATCAAAGGAAACAGTTGCTCTGCTGAAGGTGGAACACCATCAGACTTTTTTCTATGGGGATTCTTGAAAAGTAAAATCTGCGCTAATAATCCAGACTATTGACGAGCTGAAAAAGAATATCACAGCCGCCATTAATGAAATTGAATTTCAGTTATGTGAAAATGTAATGGAAAATTGGGTCAAATGTATCGGGCTCGTGAAAGAAAGCCGAGGGGGACACTTGAATGGTATTGTCTTTCATAATTAATGTCATAAAGTAGACTTTGTGTTAAAATAAAGAAACCTTGCCTTTTATTTCAATTTGAAGATGCGACACTCAATTTGGACAACCCTATAGATACCTGCTCGATTTTTAAATCACATGGCGTTATAGTTAAAACTAATCTTTCACTGTTACATCTTGTTACACGACACTGGACAGCTTCACGCGAGATGACGGCTGTTCCTTGAGAGGAAGCAGCGACAGAAAGCCTGTCATCACAGACCTAATCCTATCCGCCTGCTCGTGATTGTTATATCTTGAGTCACGTCTATAGACTGCCGCAGACAGGTGGTATATGTCGATCTTATTAGATAGAGAGAACAATGGCAAACAAATCACGATCGTGTCAATATCCACGTACAGCAGTGGCAGATCTTCGTTAACTCCTCCCGAGATACAAGTCTCCAAACGAAAACTTTATCCCTTGTGAAACATTCTTCGCGCGCGTTAGAAACGTGAAATCTGCGAATTTGTTGGGCTTCAAGTCTCTTGATTACTTGGTGAACTGGCAACCGTCCCTTTCGTCGTATCAATCGGCATAAAGTTTTTCTCGGAATTTCTATATTTGTAAAAAATAGCACGTGGTTTTGTTCAATGGTATATTTAATTATCTTGAAGTTAATCGTGTGAAATGAAGACCGTATTAACTCTGCGGTCGAAGGCGTTTTTACCTTCTGTTGCGTCTTGCGCTTCGAACAAGCGATATGTTCGAGAGTGGTGGCGCAGGATTGTCGCTAGTTCGTGGTGCGGGTTGTTTGTTGGTATGAAATTCGAGTTTGCACGTATTTTAATATGTTAAAAGAAAAAGACTTTATTTTGAAGAATGGTAGTTTATGTGGTGTTTGTCTATTTTCCCTCTTTGATCTGATGTGCGCCGCGCTTATTTATAAAAAGGTGTATGGGTACAAGGTGGTGGTCTCCGCCAATGGGAACGGGTCTACCCCCTTGGACGGTCCTCCATGGCCCGCGAGCATGACGCCCACCCTGGAATTTCCAAGTTGGCAGGGTGGTGGTGTGTCGCGATGGCGGAGGAGTAAGGCCCAAGGGTAGCCCGCGCGTGACGGGACTTTGGGAGGTCAGAGAGACGCGAAAGGTTTTGTGACATGTCCACGAGTGGGCACGAGGAAGGTATGTGGCCCGCAGAGACTTTAATTTTCTACAGCCATAAAACGCTCCCTGGGCTTCGTTGCCAATTTGAAAGGAAAAATTAATTAACGCGAAGAAAAAGGGGGCGCGTTCAAAAATAGCGTAAACAGGCGTCCATGTCGTAAACCCAATCCCTAACACCTTCTAAACGCTCTGTGGACCTTTTGTCTGCAGAAATTGGGGAAAAAATAATAATATGCACACAGCTTGAACAAACTCATTTGAACAAAATTTATACGTTTTTGAGCAATAATCGACCGAGTGCGCTACCAAAAAATAATTCCGACCAGTACGACTACCATGCCTATGGAAAATACGACCGCAAAGAGTTAAAAGGCTTCGTGGCGCTCCTGATTCCACGAGCAATAAACCTCAGGTATTGCCTACGAAGCGTGTCTCTAAAAATCTCCGTTAAGATCGTCCCATAAGATCGCATTAATCCATCGCAACTCTGAAGTTTCCTCGTGTTCCTCCCTCACGCGCCTGTCTGCCGACATAATCGTGGACACGGCGTTGTCTGAAGAAATTAGACCGCGTCAAACAGCTGTTGAGGCTGCAGTCTAGTTCCGAGGCGGAACGTGAAAGTGCATCTGACGGCTTAACGACTTCTCGTCGGTGGACGGGGCAAAAAATAGGCCAACCTTCGTCCAAAGTTTTCCTGCGTTTTCTCCAAGCGAGAATAACGGTTTACACACGGTGAACTTTGCGTTTGTCGGTGACGTCCCTCGGATAGTCTTAACGCTCGATGTAGGCAACGAGCCCACGAGGGCACCGGGCTATTGTTCTTGCTCGCTCGCATTAAATAAGATTCTTCGCGAATTTAAATTGAAATTACGCGGAGGCAACGACCGTTCCGCTCGTGAAATTAGCTCCGCGGTCTCCGTGGTTCTAAGTAACGTTTAACCGTAAATAATGAACCCATAAATTCGACCAAGTCCCCGCTGAATGCGCTGGACACGACCCCTGCTTCTTTCACGGTAGAATCAATTTAAAATACGTAGTATCGTAATTTTATGAAAATGTGGCGAGCATAAAGGAGAAAGCGACGAAAGCCCCCGGCGACGAGAGGCCCACGAAGGGCCTGGCTATAAAGTACGGCGTGCGAGGGATGGAAGCACAGTGTGTTTAGAAAAATCGAGTATTCGTATATTTTTAATTCCGCAAATATTTCAAACAGCAGACACACCGTTAACCTTTCCTCCGTGTAATAAAACGAGAAATTACAAGGGTGTGCGAAGGGGAGAAAAACCAGTAGCACTCGGAAAGTGGTAGGAACGTAACTCACGGAGTAGAAGATGGAGGTTCCGATATGAAATTTTAAGGACGGCCGTCGGTTTCTCCGGTGGTAACGGAAAACGTCTCTCCGCGAGAGAGGAAAATGGACGTCGGAAATAATGCTCCCGCTCATTGGCGGACGCGAGATCGAGGAAACAACGTAACGAACGGGGAAGGAGAAAAATGAGACGAGGGTTTGCCACTGCTACACGTGTCGACGGACACCGAGAACCAGGACGTGGCGTATTATCAACGTCGATGGCTGGCTTTGCGACTCGGTCCACCGAGGAGAAACCAATCTGTTTTCCGAGCTCGAGTGGCCTTTCGTGTATCTAGAATTTTCGACTTATCGACCTGTTTTCTCGTTCTCCGAATCTTCGCGAGGCTACGATCAAATTATTACAGCTGGCTGCAAAATCTTCACGGCTTTACGTTGAAACGATTCGTTTTTAGGTGAAAATCTAGTTACACCGAACTCTTATTTTTTTTCATCGAGCATTGTGTTGCGACCTGATTAAGACGCAACGAAGTCTCGGTTCGGTTAGTCACATTTGGCCGCCAGACCGAGGAGCCGACGTTCGGAAGACCGCAATATGCCCCCCGTGGACTCACCAGCGCGACACTCGGACAATAGGTCCCAAAAACACTCGGGACCATAAAACATTCGTCACCGAAAAAGGTCACAGTTTTCGTCGACCAATAGCAGAACACACCACGTTTTCCACCTCCATAACACAACCACCAATCAGAACCAACCTGATGCCTATATATTCACCTACACACCTGAAAACCGTCAATCACTGTAAGACGAGTGCACGAGACACATCGTCACGAAACGAACAATCCAAATTCAACTAATATCTAAAACACATCTAATCAAAACATCTACAACATCTAACCAAAGGAAAAACATCTAATCAAAATAAAAAACATCTAACCCAACAACGAAGTTTTAATACACCTCGAACCAGCGAGAACAATCATCATAAGACTTGATCAAGGTCCACGACGCAACACATTGACTTTTGCAAATTGCAAATACACACTGGCGACACTTTGGGCAATGTTATCTGTCGTATGGACGTTACTTTGTATCAGTATTGTCGAAAGTTATTATTGATTGTTGTTAGGACAGCAAGGGGACGATTTTATGATACGTGATTTCTAGTTCAGCAAACCGTTATTTTAATTTAGCAGCCAATATGCGGCACGTAGAATTTCTCAAATATTAAAGAATAGGGTATTGTTCAGTCAGTAAGGCAAGGTATCATAAAGTCACCCCCAAAGGGTCTTCGAAACCGATGCAATCACCGAGGCCTCTCGGTACCTGACCTTCCGAACGAGTCGGAGAGTCAGAGTTGACCTGGCAAATTCCCGTCCAGCAAGGACCAGCTTCGTCACCCCCGCTCCAAGGACGTGACGCGCTCCGGGCGCAATGGAAGAGGGTGATACGGGGTTGGTCACTTGGTAATTTTAAGAACCTCCCTTCGCGTCCCTTCTTCAAATTTTAGAAGATTTGGAGAAGGAACGATTCGATAAGAAGGTCGACTTAGCTTAAGACCACAGAGTGTTAGTACACAGACCATCAGTTACATTAGGAATATTAAAGACTCAGTCAGACTCTCAACGCAATACATTCAGTCTTCAGACGGCACCTAGTGCAATATTCCAAGTACGCGGAAATTAGTACCCGAGTGCTTATCACAAAGGCTTTTAACGAAATCGTGTCAAGATTGTCCTCTATCGTCCCAACCATCGAAACCACCCTCCTGATAAACTACTCTTGTTTTCTTCGTCTAGCAAGAAACTATGGTCGAGGGGTGGGTGGATATTGCGAGGCCTATCAGCGCGTTAAAGGATCTTCTTATCGACCAACACCGCCAGCCATAAACGCACAGGCGTTACAAGTACGCCCTGAAGAAAAAGAGATCGCGATATCGATATCTCTACAGCGAGAAAAAAAATAATCTCCAGCTGAAATAAAGGGACGAGGAAGTTGGCTATCAAATTTCGCGATGTTTATCGGGCTGATCAATTTTTACCCTCGAACAGTGGATACGGAATAGGCGGGCGATGAAGTAATTTAGGTTAGCAAGTTATCAACGAGAGAGCGTTCTCGTTTCTTTCGTTATCGCGGAAGGGAAATCGAAAGAGGAATTAGAAAGAAGACGGCGGAATAATCAAGCGATCAAGCGAGTGAAACTGAAACTGGCATTCCAGAAGCTACGCCACGAAATTCCTGGCTCCTGGTGAATTTTCCAAGAAATACTTGCAGAGAAAATGCCCGCTCGTTTCGGAACAACGATGCACCGAAAATATTTCAGTTATTTACAAACTGCTTCGGAGCATCCACTCTAGCTTGGCAGCTACTTCTTCACGCGATATCGCTGGAAACTCGCGTTATAGGCTAGCACTACTTGCCGTTTAGAAATTTTCGAACAGACTACGCGAGAATTAACGCGTAGATTTCAGGTGAGGACCGATGAAACAGACGTAAATGCCTGTTGGATTATTAGGAGAAATGAGTGCGTGTGTGTAGTGAAAAATGATGCTGATCTCTTCTTTCCTTTTGAGTCTCGTCGAGATCTTATCGTTGCCTTTCTCGCGTATAAAATAAAGAATACAAGAGTATAGTTTACAATTGAAATAGCACCTTTTAATTTATCGCCTAAATCCAATAGAAACGTATCGAAACTCGAGACAGAGAGTCTAGTTTCACAGTAGACACGGTCAGACTTCCTTTAAAGCGTAGCCAAACACCGTACGAACCCGTTTATACGTTATTGTTCCGCCCCTGAACGGAATAATTTTCAAACAGCCGCGAGAAATTCACGCTCGTTGAGGCGTTTCTGTGACAGATTCCGACACTTTCTCCTCCCGGCGATATTTCACTCGAGCCACACGCTTGTCTTCATTTCACGTACTTCCAGCCTTCGGAGAGTTCGCTAATCCTTAAATTGCAACCACTGAAGATTGATCGATACTCCGGAGTTCAACAAACCTTCGAAAAACTCCACAGACCATTTTCACCGCAACAAAGGCCCACGGTTGAATATTCACTACCGGCGCATTTTTTTAACCGAGCCACTGTCAGCTCGTCCTTTTTTCCCCTTGTTTCCCACCGTGAACACGAGCAACCCTGTCGAACCTGTCGATACGCGGACCGCCGAAAACAAGACGTGATTGTTCATACTCCGCGGCGAGAGGAACACGAGAGAACGCGTGGAAATGCTGATAACCACCGAAAGGCGGGAGAAGAATACGTTCGAATCGAGGTGGACGAACTGGTAACCTGAATGGCCAGCAAGCGGCGACGCGTTACGAAACAATCTCTGCTCGTCAGCCTCGCAAGACTGTTTTAACAACGCTGGAAATTCGATCTCGTCTATCTATTATCCCCAGGCACCGAAGTTTCGCCGCATTTTTAGCTAGCTATTTCTCCTTTTCTCTGTCACTTGTTCGTCGTACGGTTGAACGACATTCTTCAAACGCGAGAATTTACTCAAAGTCTCGGCTCGCCTTGCCAAGGAACGTCCTTCTGCTTCGATGAGACCGAAGGGAGGCGAAGGGAAGAGAGTCTATCTTCTCGCGGAAAATTAACCGCCGTCTTGAATCTATCCCTCTCGCCGCGTACATAGGTATATGTATATATACCTATAGCAAGGGAGAAGATGAGGCCCGTTCCCAAACGATGTATACATAGGAGGACCGAGCGTTGTCGTGCCTCGCTTTGCATTTGACGCGCGAACGCCACCGACCGAGTTAATTCGTCCCAGCTACGTGTACGGTACACGCGGATCCCTAAATTATGAGGGGAGCGCGATCGTTTTCTCGAATTAAGAATGTCGAGTGTGTACGTAGGTTGATTAAAGTTCAAGGGGAGACGAGATATCTTATAGTACAGGGGGTATTGATGATTTAGCGTGGGGAAAGTGGAGGAGGAATGAAAAAGGGGATAGATGATCGGAGAATAAGGGAAATTAGAAAATTGGTGGAAGGAGAAAGCGAGAGTGGAGGAGGAAGAATTGAAAGGAAGAGTCGAAGTTGGGAATGGATGATTGGATGCTGGAGAAAATTGTGGAAGGAGAAAGTGAGGGTGGAAGAGGATGTGTAAAAATTAGGAATGGATGATTGCATGTTGAAGAGAATTGTGGAAGGAGAAAATGAGGGTGAAAGGTTAAATTGAAAGAAGAAGACAAAATTAGGAATGGAAGATTGGATGTTGAAGAAAATTGTGGAAGAAGAAAGAAAGTGAGGGTGGAAGAAGATGAATTTAAAGAAGACAAAATTAGGAATGGATGATTGGATGTTGAAGAAAATTGTGGAAGGAGAAAATGAGGGTGAAATGTTAAATAGAAAGAAGACAAAATTAGGAATGGATGACTGGACGTTGAAGAAAACTGTGGAAGAAGAAAAAACGTGAGGGTGGAAGAGCATGAATTTAAAGAAGACAAAATTAGGAATGGAAGATTGGATGTTGAAGAAAATTGTGGAAGAAGAAAAAACGTGAGGGTGGAAGAGGTTGGATTGAAAGAAGACAGAATTAATTTTGAAGAAAATTGTGGAAGGAGGAAATGGTAGTGGAAGAAGCTGAATTGAAAGAAGAAGATAAAATTAGGAATGGGTAATTCGATGTTGAAGAAAATTGTGGAAGCAGAAAGTGAGGGTGGCAGAAGCTGAATTGAAAGGAGGAGTCAAAATTAGGAGTGTAAAGTTGAAAACATTTGCAAACTGGAGCGACGCTAGAAAAGCCAAAAAAAATTAGCAGGACGATGAACCAGATGGGTACACGACTGTTTACGACAGGATAGTTAGGCTAGCTCGTTTCCTTTACGACGTTAAAGTTTTAACCTTCGCTCAGGCTGGTCTGTTGCTTTACGCCATTTAACTATTCATCTCGCCCCGCGACCGAGCAACGTCATAAACTTCACACTCGTTTCACTCTTCACACACACACGCGCGCGCGTTTCTTCTTTCTTAACGTAAACGAGGGGCGTTAATCGTCGAAGCGAGGAATCGAAATATTTTCCAATTTGGCGTGAAGGCCTCGACAAGCGTGGACAAGCGCGAAGAGCTCGCGCTGGGGTGCGATTTTCGAGGGTGGCCGTTTCCGGTTGAACTCGCCGGGCAAACTGGTCCCCGGTGGAGCGACGGGTCGGCAAGTATCGCGAGGAAAAACGAGCATCCGGACTGAAAAATGCCGCGCGCAAAACAGTCCCTTGGCGGGAATCAACAACGGGCTATTTACTTTGACGCCGCGTCGGCCTTCGTGTGCGCTCCTCTTTTCGTAACTTCACCCCACCGACCCATCAATCACCCGATAGTGCCGGCCTCTCTCATTTTATTCCTCCGGATCTACTGGCTGACGCGAAACTTGCGCACCGTGCTGAGTCACGGACTGGCAAATGATTCTTCTTCTTCTTTTCAGACGGTCATTACGACGTTGCTGCGAGGAGGTCAAACGACTGGCTAATTTCAATATCAACCCTCGACAGAATTTATTCGTTCCTACGATTGTGTTGTATAGACGAGGGGGGTTGAAGTCGTAGTGGTGTAAGTTACAATTTCCTAATTCTGAGAAACAGAGAATGTTACTAGAAATGATCGAATAAATTCCACAGAATGAAATTTGCTACTGTATCGTATTCGACGTTAGCAGGAAACCTGTGCCAATTAGGGGGAGTTCCCTTAACGCCGGACGGCACCTAATATCGGACATTAGCTGTATCCTAGAGGAGACAAAAGGAATAAAAATAAGTTTCCTACGCGTTTCAGTCGCGAGTGCACAGGTAAAGAGATTTATTTAAGAAGAACCTTAAGCGTCCGGAAACTCCCCACTTGTTTCTTTAACAATTTCGCATGTATAGCTTGCATTTCAGCACTTAGGTCTTAATTTTTAGAAGTGTCACTCACACCACTACAACTTTAACCCCATTGTCAGAAAGTACTCCGGAGTAAGGTGGGCGTGAAATGAATTGAACGTGTCTGCGTTTTTAAAATAGTATATGTTACACAAGAATTATATCCGCGTTATCTAAGCGTCGTTCGCAAAAAGTGAAGAGTGAGGACGCGTCGTCCTGCCTATCTCTGTCCACCCCTACGCGAACAGACCCTCGCAAAAAGTGAAGAGTGAGGACGCGTCGTCCTGCCGATCCCTGTCCACCCCTACGCGAACAGACCCAGGTGTAAGGGGTTTCAGTATAAATAGTGCTTCGTCCGATAATTTAAAAAATACTATATTCATTCCATCGTTGACTACGCGGCTCAATTTACTCTCCTGCAATCCTTACAATTCTTACAATTCTTATAGTTCTTATGTTTCTGCCCGCAGTGCTCCTAACGCGTCCTTATATGCCAGCTTTGACGCCCCCCTCTTGCCTTTGGGAAACCCTGGCGCAAGTTGGGGGTTCCTACCCGGCAAGGACCGCGTCCCGCGAGCACGTGGCTGGGTCCTTACTGACCCAGCCCTTAGCGCGTTGGGACCAGGTTCCTCCGCAGACCGAGGGGTCTGCGGGTCATAAACCGGCCCCAGTCCCTACCTTCACTCAACCATATTCTTACACCGGGAAAAACCCAAAGCGGTGGGCCTGGCTGTACTTTCAGCACTCTTAGCATTTTCTACCTTTTCCTCCAGACGCCATAGAGTGCATCTTTCTGACAAAATTCGATAAATGAGCAAAAAATTGATGTTGACGAAAGAAGAGATTCGTAAGACAATCATATACACGAGGTTGGTCCTCGCGTGAAATAATTGAAGGACTGGTTCACTCGGAGAAGAAGTAAATATGAGACGATTGCAAACAGCGCTCAGAAAGAAGAATGTTTCCTCGAAAGAATCTGGTGAAAGAACAGGGTGGTGTCGTGTGGCAGGAGAACTATGAAAACAAAGCCTCGTCCTCTTCCCCAGAATCTTTGCTTGGTAAATATACCGAAGCCGTACTCTCCCTTGTCCTTTAACCTTTCTCTGCCGCTCTCGCGTCCATCGGTACACATTCCAACGAAACGCGCGTATCACATCGACGTGTACGTTAATTCACGCCCTTCGATCGTCAATTTATTACGATAAAATATCCGACGTTGCAGAATTTACGACCGTAAGCTTCGCATCATCCTGCAGAAGAATACTCGCGCCTCGTGACCCCGAAGAACGGCGTAAAAAGGGGCAGAAGAAGCGTAATCCCGTGGAAGGAACAGGCCAAGTGTTCCTCCCTTGTTCCTCGAGCGCGATCCGGAAAGTAAATGGAAAGGCAGGAAGGAGAAGCAGCGAAGAAGCGCGGAGAGGCTCGTTGAATAATGTAACGAGAACCGTGAATAAACACCGTCTAATAAAGCCACCGGTATCTCGCGATGCCTTATTAACGGTGAAATCAGCGACGCTGGATAACAATCGTTACCGACCGAACTCGATCCGAGAATTTTAAACAGACATGTACCGGTTCGTTGCTAAGCTTTACATCGCCACGAGAAACATTCGCCGCGAAGCTGACGCAGCGAGCTCGCAACCCCCGTTCACGAACAAAAGAAAACCGGAGAACTAATTTTCCCGGACACGGGGAAATATTTATGAAACGCGGCAAACATAGATATCACGTGTGTGCAGTTGATAAAGGTAAGCGAACCAGCACGGAGGAGGAGGGGAGAATTGGACGAGAGGGAACGTGTAACGGGGGCAAATTTTCAGAGGTACTTCGAAACAATATGAACATGTGCCAGTTTTCAGAGAACGGTTCGCGATTCGAAAATGCGGCAAAAGCGCGGGCATAAAAGCCCCCCCCTCCACCCCGCTGCTCGCGATTTTTTAACGCTCTCGTAATCTTTCCACGCGGTTCAAATATTAACATGGCGAAAACGAGGCGAGGGAGGGGGAGAGAGAGAGAGGAAAGGATGTTTCTATACTGTTCGCATCGGTGAAACTTCGATCGTGATCGAGATAAACGGGCAAATTTTCACTCGCCCATGGCGCGTTCACGTTTACGTATTTCGTTCCGCGGAAAAACTAGGAAAAACCCATTGCTACGGATTTTCTATCGATTTTTTAAGCCTGTAATCGCTCGATGGATACGCGATGTTACGGCGAAAAAATACGACCGATGGTGAAAAAAAAAAGAGAGAAAGAGGAGGCGCTTCCGTTCGCGACTGCCACTCGAGCTCGACTTTCGACAATGCAACAAGTCCTCCACGTTGGTTTCCAAAGCACAATTTGTATTTGCGAAAAATGGAGAAGGACCATCGAGAGAGGGAGAGAGAAAAAAGTATTTAAAAACGTGCTGCAGAGATTGATTTATACATCATCCTCGAGCTAATATATAACGCGTAAAAAAATACATCTCGTCTGCGGCGCTTTCGAAGGCAATTTTCCCGCGAGCGAAAGAATTTATTCCGGATTTTCAATTTATCTCCCCGCGAGGGAAATATACGCCGCTTTACAGTTACACCTGCGTACAAAAGAGTGTCAGCGGCGAATCCGTGTATTCGTAATTCTTAGAGGGGCCGATGAGAAATTGCGGGAGGGAAG
>NW_017100433.1:1060968-1067650 GCF_001263275.1 Habropoda laboriosa | reverse complement strand
GAGCGTGATATTGGCGTGCAAATTTTCACAGAGGAGGAACAACGAATCTCGTTGCGCGTGGATTTGCGTCGCGGTGACGTCGCGTTGGAATGTAAAAAGAAACGACAGAGAAAGAGAGAGGGAGGGAAAAAGTGGAAAGGTTGGGGAGGGAAAAAAGGTGAAGCTGGCTGGGTAATTTCCTTACAATGGGCCTCGCTAGTCGTAGCTAGTTCCGTCGCGTTTCTCGGCTCGGTTACCGCGAACGAAAGCCAGACTCGTTCAAAATCGTCGACTCTTCAGAGCGTCGCGACTTAATTATCGCGAGCACGCTATCAAAATTAGCCGGCGACGACGCATTCGTACCTAGAGGCGAGACGGACCACTTCTGAACGTAATTTACGCGAGTGCAGGATTCTATTGGTCGCGGGTTCTACCGTTCGCGAGGAAAAAGTCTCGTTTATTGTCATAGATGTTCAATGACGGGTAAGACGCAGCAAAAGACGAGACATTAGCGTCAAGAGTACGTCTATATGTTTATTACCTGATTGCTAATGTGACGTAAATCGTATTGAATCGGCGAGAAAGTAGGTTAACGAACACATCGGTCGATGCGGCTGAATGAATTTCTCGCGTTTGCCAGACGCGATAGCATAGGAAATGTGCGAAATAAGAGCTCGAAACCTTTTACCGGGGGAGATCGAACGTTAAAAAGATCGCGATCCTAGCAGCAGAACTACTCCGACGATCCTTACGTTCTAATTATGTCAAGTAGGTGAAGCACCCTCGTAAAGTGACCGCGAAACAAGCGTTCACGCAATGGAGATTCTAATTAAAGACCGCGTCCCTCGCGAGGTGAAACCTCAAGAATCATCAGGGGACGGCCTAGGTATCCTTCACGGTACCGCAAAGAGTTCTCTGTAAAATCGGCACGTGGTCGGTGAACTCTGGCCAACCACGATCAGACTGTAATAACAAGGATGGCGGTGGTCGACGGGCGGAAAGCAGAGGGAAACCGAGAGAAATTGGCGGAGTTGGACTGGATAAAGGAAACCCGTGGGTTCACGGTTTGACAGTCGACCCGTGAAACTTGCGATATGCGCGGCGGCGTATTACAAGCCCCTACCGAATCCGTGTGTCGGCGGGACTTGAACAAATCCTGACACTGAACGCATCGGAACTCCACTCGTAATCCGATGTAGCTACACGTGGCAAGGACGTTCATGTGCACCGGGGATCGGATACGCGCAGCTTTACGACCGAACGTCCGGCCACCACCACCTCCTCCACCTCCTCTAGCTCCAGCTCTAGCCGGAGTTTGTGTGGCGAACGTTCTCCCTCGTCTCCTAGGGACGCGAGAGCGCGCCCCACCGCTTTCACGGAATTACGATCCATCTTGTCCGAATTAATTCTCTTTGTAGTCGAACGCCCTAGCGACTCGTAATCCGTTCAATTCGTTTTAATTGCTCCACTTGTTCCGAACTGGATGCACTCGTGGCCACCGGCGAACACGAATACGAGGATTTTATTGGAAGTGTTAAGATGTAGCTTGGACGGAGGAGCTGAGGAAAAAGTTGAGGAGATCGACCCTTCTGTGACACGGTCAATTCGTTCCGTGTTGTGTCGAAAACGTGTGAAGCGAAACCACAAACTAATGGAAATTAGGGGAATGCGTTTTCTCGGAGTGTGGTGCCGTATCGAAGAAATGCACATCAGAGGGATTTGTTTCGTGTTAGATGTGCTCGAGAACTGGCGGAAGTCGTAGCACGAAGCCGTGCTATATGGAAACCATTAAAAAGAACATCGTGTTAAAGGTGAATGGACGCAATTTTCCACCGTGTTAGATCTGTACCTGCAAGCAAAGACAGCTAAACAGGGGAATCGTCCGTTCGCTCCACGCAATCCTCTCTAAGAAGCCATACTTTCAGGGCACTCACTCTGTCGCGTTTGCTTCGTTCAACTTCTAGATACAATCGATTCAGCCAATAACGACAACGTGTGCGAACACAGGTATCGCTGTTACACTACATCCACTTAGATTCCCCTGTCCCCTGTGCTGTTTCAGCTCATAAGTGCCGTGCCAACGTCTCATCTGCGCATAGCAGTTGGCTACTGACGTCCCAACTCCACAAATCAATCACACCGCATTCGCAAACTAATTTTCTCGGTCCTAAATCACCAGGACAATAGCCCCACGACAGCCAAACAAGCCACTAACTCAAGCTGCGTCGCGACAGACACAGAAAAGTGTCCGCTCGTAGTGTCTACTTCGTTTCTCAGACGACAGAGTCGGAGAAGAAGAAAGTATCGTGATAAATCCTAGCTATCCCAGAAAACAAGGCGAATTATCGCGTGCAAGCGGGAGCAACCAGCAAGGTAGAAAAGAGCGCGAAGCTTTCGTTGTCCGATTTCGGTTTCGCGTCACGTAAGCGTTATCCCCTCGTAAAGTTTCCAGCTCCAGGGGGAGAGGGAGCACTGCTCGGAGAGGATTTAAATTGCACGCCGGACGAACGGTATCGGCGAAATTACGAGAGTCTCGCCTCGGTGCACCTCTCGGCTAGTTTATCGAGGCACAACCGATGGGGGAAATCTAACAGATTCACTGGATGCAACGTGGCGGGTTATGAAGCTCCAAAACTGCCTAGAATCGGCTGCTAACTTAATTGGCGGTAGCCTCTGACCCTTTCCCTCCATCCCCAGGTTCTCGGGCGGGCAGCAGCCCAACGGCGAAACCGCTGACTTCAGGTCTGGTCCGGCGTGAATTCACCTGAAATTCCCTGGTTGTGAAAGGTTGTTCGGGAAGAAAATAGCTCGGCGATCAAAAGGCTGCCGCGTGCTTTTAGTCTGGAACGCTCGGTCGCACCGTAGTCGACTGACGTTCGTTCCTTGTTGCGGGTTTGACAGCTTCTGTTCACGCTTTTGCCGCCCCACCAACGACGGTAACCACGACCTCACCACCTGTTATTTCTCAACTGTCCGGTCGTTTCACCTCTCTCTCCAGTTTCCTCTCTCCGCCAATTTTTCCAACCGGTTTCCCTTTTTCCAGACGCTAGATCCAAATTACGGAGCAGCCGTTCGATTTATATTTATAAACGGATCGGCGACGGGACACCGTTGTTCCAACGCAGATATTATTATCGCGTGGACTTTGATGAATATCGAGCAACAAGCGAAACGTCGAAACGCAACGTCGCGCCGGACGTCAAGATGCTTTAAATACGTAATCGGGGTTGAAATCGGTACATGTCAAACGTGCCGCGAAATAAATCCGTCGGTGTAATTTTAATGAGCCGCGATACCGCGCCGGGATTACACGTGCAATTTAAATTCTGCTCGCTCAATCGACGCGGCTGATGGAACGACGATGAGCCGGCTGAGCGGAGATGAAATGATAAATTAGCGAACCGAACGGAGCTGTAGAATGACCAGTTAAACACAGATCGTTCTAAATAGATTAGCCCGGAAATCGCGAATTAGGACGTGTGTCGAAGAGTTTCAATGCTGCCAGGTGTGCATCATCTCTTCAACCGATCGTTTCTGTTTAAAAGAAATTTATCGACAGCTTCGGTGCTTTTCGATCGTTATCGCTGCTGTTTACAATCGCCATTATTCGTGGTTGCAACCGGCGTAGAATCGATTGTTACCTCGTGCAACGATTAACAGTTCTCGGTATTTACAGTCGTTCGACAAATATCTACGTTACGAACTGCTTCCACAGCGTAGAATTGAAACTTGCAACGAATTTCATTCCTCCGATAAGGTGATATCGAACGATCGATTCCGAAGTGTATTAGCGGTAATTTAATCGTTCAAGGTCGCACCTTATGCACATCTCGGATCCTTGGAGAATACGAACGATAAGCTATATACATCCAGCTGATCCTCCAACTTCCCCTTACTAAACTTCATAATCTAAATGGCATATCTTTACCTTTCTCTCGTATGCATAATCTCTCACTCTACATTTCCAACTTCCATCCCATTACAGTATTATTACTGTCCTCCTTAAATCCTACCGGCTCTTACAACCTACGACCAAACCTCTTTCGTTAATTAACCAAAATTTAGAGTGCGCCAAAACTCCGAAATCTCTCGGCGTACCAAACGCCGAAAGTCCGAAACCATGAAACCATCAACGTCAACCAACGGCGACCAGATGTTGATCTTTGACGAAGAGAGCGGAACGGTTCGCCGGATCCGAAAGAGAGTAGAGAGTCGATCCAAGTGCAGGCTTGGGAAAAACGAGAGGCATCGATGAAATTAATAGGGACGCGTGGGAAGCCGGATGGAAATTTACGGATTGCAATGTTCGCCGGCGATTAATTCGCAACGCGGTCGCCGTTTAGGCGCACGCAACGGTAAGACGTTCGCGTGCCTCGAAGCTACCTTAGAGCGAACCTCGGTTAATAACCCACCTAGCACAATATGTACACTATCCAACGATTGGAGAAACAAATTTCGCTAACTAGGCCACCGTGCTGCTTCTAGCGCGAGAATAAACTAATTACCGAATCGCCGATATTCGCGTTGCGTCTGTGTATGCTTTGCGTTCGCGTACAATTTTGACGGTTCGCGCGAACAAAATCCTGATTAATATGTACAACCCAGCGAAAGAATCGCCCCGGTTTGCTCGATACACCAGAAATAACTTAAAGGCTTAACGACCTGTTTGCTCTCGCAGCGCGGTCCAAGCGTCTCCTCGAGGCTCGAGCAAACAACGGAATATTCGCGCGGCGTTTCCTCCTCTCCCGGGGAAAAATTAATCAGCAGTCTGCGCGAATAAACACGTAAAACAGCGATGCGCGATATCGAAGGGGGAGGGAGAGTAACGGTCCGTTGTCAAATGAAGGTAATGAACGGGCAAATACGCGTTTGTTTGCGAGTGCCTCACCGCCGCGAATTACGCTACGCCCCTCTTGCCGTCCACCGTCCATTGCCCTTCCTTTTGTACGCGCACGAGAAAAATTTCGGGAAAATTCGCGCTGTCAACGTTGAATCAGCCGTAAAAAAAAAACCAGCCTCGCTGCAGTTGTTGATAAATTTTCTTGTCGCGACACGGCGCGGTGCGCTTTCGAGCCGCACGCTCTTTCACGGAGAGAGGAGGGACGAGGCGGAAGAAGAGGCACCGGTCTGTTTCTCCACTCTTCGAGCGTGTTTACGGAAGAAAAGACAAATCCCGACGTGGTCGTAGCCGCAAATTAAAATGAATCCTGAAATAACGCGATACCGCGGCTTAAGTCTGACGAATCTCAATTCCCCTCCTTCTGCCCCTTTTTGCTATATTTTAAAGTACTTTTCGTTGTACCGCTGTTTAAAGTGTAACTTGTCGTTCGCGATGCGATTCGTCTTGTTCCACCGTCGTGCGCCACCTTATTCTTCTTACTCGTTCCCCTGTAACGTTCCCTGGGAAATGTTTAACGTTGGAATTTCGAATTTACAGCGCTGCTGGTACAACATTCCCCGAACTAAACGGGAGAAAAGTTTCTGTGTGTACTCCGACCCTTTAACGGTGTATTAAAAATGGAACGAAGTAAAGTCCCAAAGGTCCTGTGTAGTTTAGAGAAATAAGAGAAACTTTCGAGTTCGTCGCGTAAATAGCAGTTACGAGGCTGAGCCACTTAGGTTCTAAACAGACCAGCTATACCCCTGTATCGTTTGCCCGTCTGGTGTCGATATATCAAACCAGCTCGCTTCCGTTGACCTGGCTGTGGCAGAGGGCCAACGATAAGGACCGTAAGAGGTTCCTTTTGTATTAATGACGCTGTACCCGCTATAATGGATCCACCCTCCAGCCATCTCCAGGTTATTAAATCCCGCGATATAAATTAGTTAATATTTTTCACGCGCTGCTGGCCCACAGCTCTCTCCCTCGCTCGCTCGCCTTTCTTCGCCGGGCCAAATGGATTTTCCGCTCAACTTAAATTGCTTCGTGATCGCCGGACGTGAAACTTTTTTCGAGCCAGCCGATAAAGAGCTTTCACGTTCTTCTCGTTTGATCGACGCGCCATTGACACGCGAGAACTTTCAAGAATTTCGTTACGCGGTCGTTCATTTTTTTCACCACCGTGTATCGCGTTTTCGTCGATATTTTTCGGGGTTTTTTCGAGCACGGTCACCCGAAGGTTGTTCGCGTAAATTCGGAGATTCGACCGTCGCTGTAAGTGGAACATTGGGATATCGTAAAAAGTTTCCCTCGGAAGTGGAGGAAGGGAGATAAAGTTTGTGAAAATCGTCACTCCAGGATGGATCCTCGTTCGTCGAGTGTCTTCGTGGAGAAGTCGTAAGACGAATTTTCGACTTCGTTTAAAGCCCTCGAACCCGGTTCGAAGCGTGCTTGTAAACTCCTCTCGGATTTTAACGCTTTTCGTCCCCTTCCCCGAGATCCTTTGGATAACCTTTCGTTAATTAAAAGTATAGTTCATCGCAACGTTTAAGCGCCCTATTCACCACGGTGTAGATCAATTAAACCTGCAGTTTCGAATCTGAAGTTTCTCTTTGCAATTCCGAAACTTCTTGAAAATCAGTGACACGGTTAGAGTGAAACAAAAAAAAAAAAGAAGGAAAAACACAGAGGACAAAGTTTGATTAAACTCTTATTCCGCTAATTTTTATCTGGAACAAACTCTCAACCGAATTAAACCAATATTTTCGTTACGATCGATGCGTTATTATTTTCGACAATTCCAAGATCTAAATTTACGGCAAG
>NW_017100433.1:1024868-1060846 GCF_001263275.1 Habropoda laboriosa | reverse complement strand
CGTGGCAGGTGGCCGACGATAAGGGTCTCTCCGTACGCAATATCAACCGCGTTATCAACCGTACAAGCTTCGCCTACGTGTAACGATAACGTTTCCAGCATAACAGTTACTTTCGATATCGCCGGCAAAATCATTTCCCGATATATTTCCCGCGAAATTGCTTTGTAATTTCCTTACTACAGAACCGAGTAGCCTACGTGCCGCATCACCCGACGTACTCTCTCTCTCTCTCTCTCTCGCCTACCGCTTCCCTATCTCTCTCCCTTAACGACAATTTTATTGAACCGAGCAATCGAGCTATACCGCCGCCGCCGTCCAGTAAGTACTTCCAGCCCCTGAGAAATGCACGAAAAGATAATTGACAAAGTTCGTTCCTATTATATATGGTTAGCCACGAGGAACGTTCTCTACTTTGCGAAACATTTTTTCTTTCAAGTGAATCCTCGTTAAAATCGTCCGTTTACCGGAGAACTTTTTCGAGATAGATCAAAGTTTCCCTTTTACTCGGGTGAGAACTTGTATCTCTGATATCTAAATGTCCTAGTTTCTGCTTCTGCTCGATTTTAAACGGCCATGGATTTGTAGACCAGTCGCGATCGAGCGAAACGTAGCAAGGTGTTCGATGCGTAAAACTAATTGTCCGATAATTAAAACACTTTCCATACTGGGTTATTCTTTCCATCGTGGCAAGAACGTAAGTTACAGCGTTGCAAACCCAGAAACTAATTTCAGAGAAGTGAAATTCAAATTCACCATTTTTGGCAGATCGAATCGAGGCAAATGTGTGTTAAGGGGTTAAAAAACTAAAAAAAAAAAAGAACAGAATTCCAGAGATATCCATCTTGCGGTACTTATTGCTTGTTCAATCGCGAGTGACGGTTGGCTTTTATCCGATACGAGTCAAAGTAGCGGTACAGGCTGGCGGGTGCTCGATCGAAAAAGTATCGAGTGGATGCGCCACAAGTGCCTTCGCGGGAGCCACTAAACGATTTAACGAACGTGTCCTTTCATTCCCGATCATCGTGTTTTTATACGCACGGCGCGCCCCTACTTAAAACACGCCGCCCAAACCATCAATCGAACCCCTTTGGATCGCGTCTTTTCCACCAATCCATTCGTAAAGCTCGCCTTCCACCTCTTTTCTTCCGTTTTACGCTCCGTTTCACCCTTCCCCTCTAATAAGCGTCTTCTCGCTATACTCGTTGCCTGAATACGGAACGGAACACTCGAACCGATTTATCAGTGGGATTTACTTGGACTCGAGGCTTGGAAAAGTGTGTTTAAAATGATAATAACAGGTTATTAACGTGGGTGGTGCTTTAACGTAATTAACTTCGCCGAGCGGTTTATCCCAAACTACTTTGCATGCACATATTGGAGAAGCAACGGTGTATCGAAGGAGGGCACAGTGGTTGCGTGATACTGTACCCATAAACCGTCCCAAATGCCAACATTAAGAAAATAAAATAGAAACTAAACGTCCGAGTTAACTATAAACCGCGCACTTTTTCCATCCTCTCCCGAACATTCGTACTCTCGCGAGATTTTCCCGTGACGATCTCACGAAACGAACCAAGACAAAAACGCTCCTGTTCGGTCATAAACGGCCAAACAGTTTTGAAAAGACCATAGGACAATGACTTAATGACGACCAGAATACCGTTACTGTACCTCAGTATAACAAATAGTTTGCAACAATTTCCCTACTCCTTCGACAACCCCGTCACCCCCGAAAACACAAGAGACCAATCGACACACTTTAACCACCTCCTACACAACTTAAAAACGAATGAGAATCAGACACCAAGGTTGCAAGACAGCATACACATCCACCCTGACAGCACTTTAACCACCTCCTACACAACTTAAAAACGAATGAGAATCAGACACCAAGGTTGCAAGACAGGAAACAACATCCACCCTGAAAGGAGATACAACTAGAGACGATAAGCAAGCATACAAGTAGATACACAGACAGCCACACAACACATATAGTCGGGGCCACGATATAGCGAGGTCGTAAAATCGGTCAGACGTCAAAGTAAACATGTTTTAGCTGCCGGGACCCGAAAATTGACAGAGATACGAGCAGATAAGTACTTGAAACCATTGTCAGGACCGTACGAAGAATTCTTGTATCCAGCGAAAGTCAAACTGATTCTAATATATTTACTGAAAACTGCATGCAGCTAGGACAAATTAGGGTTTCTCCCTCTGGGGGAAGCCGCTTTTGGAAGTACGGTTACAGGTAAAGGTCTTATTGAGGTCTTTAAAAGGATTGTGTAGCTTTAATATTAACATATTTTCCATTTGTAAATGAAATACCATTTTCTACTTGAAGTACCAAATCATATGCTACCATTCGTTTATTGTTGGAACCCTCAAACAGACTGCAACACACGGCCTTGAGTGCCGCAACATCAATCGGTGCCGATTCTTGAGAGTTTAATTTACGACCTTGCTATATCGTGGCCCCAACTATACGACATCTGTCGAACGTAATAAACCGGACACGTAATACCTTCGGCTCTCTCGTCTGTGCCGAGAAAGAAAAGAAAAGGAAGAATGTTTACCCCTGCACCAAAAGGGAATACCAAGAGAGCTCACTCGCACAGAGTTAAATCGTTTGCGATAAAGCTGCACTTCCTTCCCGTGGGAGCGGCCATTTGGAATTCGAGTCGCGTAACTCGCGGAGAAAACGTGTGTTCCTTTACCGTGCACGGCAGAGGTGTGCACGGGGTGTTAACGAGACCGATCGTCGCCATAAACAAGAGGGACTCGTGCGACCCGAAAAATCTCGACGCACGGTCAAGGACTTTTCCAGTTAGAAAGAACGGTATTGTCCGGACGGAAATTAGAGGCGATTTAACTGTCTCTCTATCTCTCGCTTGAAACAGCACACGGTTTTATTGTGCAAGGAATCCGAGCGGAGAAAGAGCCCCGGCGCGGCGTTTGTCGAAAAAAATCAGACGTGACCTCTTGCCGCTTTCGTCGGAGTTTCCGCCTCGCCGCTGCGTTTCTTTCCTACGCTTTTATATAAACCCGTCGCGAGGCGGACGCGCTTCAACCGTTTGCCAGCCTCCCTTCATCTCTGCCACGCTTCGTTGTGCAGCGTCGCGCGACCAGACGCCGCCAGATAGGGAAATTATGAAAATTGCGTCGACGAGCACGCCGCCAACTCTCTCTCTCTCGCTTTCCTCCTTTCTCGCCGATAAAATCGCCGGAGTGAATGAATTCTTATTCGCCGGTAACACGGAGTCTCGAGAATGCCAAGCGAAAACTGTTCGGTTCAGATCGAGACGAGAGTATGCCAGTAGAAAAGTATCGGCAGTTAGAAAATCGTAGACACCTCGCGATTGAAATAACCGGAGCACGAGTGAAGCTCCTCTCTTCATTTAGGATTTAGGAGACGTTCCAAGAGACGAGACTGGCTCCTATTTAGAGGAAAAGTTTCAACTGTCTGCTTGCTGTCGTTTAAACGCAAACTTCTTCCACTCCGGAGACGAACAAGAGAGAGAGAGAGAGAGAGATCTTGCGAACGTTCGACGACCATTTTCGTCGCATTGTCTGCCGAGCATTAATTCATCCGTCCTTTACCCTCCTTATTTGTTCACCTACTCGTCGATCCTTCCATTCCGTTCGCTCGATAGTTTCCCCCTTCTTTGCTCGTGCACTCATTTCACCCCTCTTGCGCGAATTCGTTTGCTCGCTACCCTATCTCTGCTCCTCGACACGGGGACGCGTGAATTTTTAAAACGTCACTCTGTATAGGTACGAGGAACGGGGGTAGATGGAAAGTTAGAATCGAGATTGGCAAACGTAGCGAGCTTGTTCCTCTTACAACATCGAAAGTGCACACACACACACACGTACACGGAGAGAGAGAGAGAGAGAGAGAGAGAGAGAGAGAGAGAAAGAAGTTGGAAGGATGGAGATTTAAGAAAACGTGCATTCTGCGGTTACCTCGTGCTCCGTAAATAAATTTTTCCCGGACGGAACGATAATATCCGGCCCGATTTCACCTGCTCTTTCACCTTCGGATATTTATGGAAGACGAAGGGGTGGTCGCGCGTGCGAACCTTTGCTTGCACGGCGTCTACGGGCCGCAGGGACCGGTCATTGTTATCCCTGCCGTTTCTCAGGGTTTAATCTATAATTACCCTCGAAGAATCGACCGGGAAAATCGACCGTTGTTTATGGTTACCAAGATATAGCCCTTTCTCTCGATATTTCAGGGTGGATTTTGCAACCGCGACAACAAGACGATCGGAGACGAAATTGCGCGGCAAACAACGGCAAAGTTTGAAAATAGAGCTTATCGTGCTTGCGGTCTAAGTGGTCGGTGTTTCTTTAATAAAGTGCTGGTCGCGGTTAGCGTGAATATTCATGGCTAGCGCGAAAAACTTCCAGATCTTACCGAACTAGATCGAACGATTCTCCGTCTATACCGTTCTGCACGAGCGAAGTTACGACGAACGCACCAACGATCGCGAAAAGAAGGATATTTCTGGACGATCGAGGAGCAGTGCTCGCTCGACGGAACGCGAAAAATAGCTGGCTGAAACACCACCACCGCCATGATTACTCGCTGCAGCTCAAGTTATGCATCAAAATTGTAAATTCCTGAAGGAAGTTGCCCGCGCTAGATCCCTCAGGAGGAATCTCTCCACTCGTCTACGTTCTCTCGTAGATTGGATTCGACAGAGGAGAGAGAGACGAGCCGCGCTTTTCGACCAAGCTGATAGTGAAAAAGCTCTCTATTCCGAGCAGTAATTGTAAAGTGGAAAAGTTGAATATTTTTGTGCCAAAGTCTCGGAGAAAATCACCGCGTCAGGACAGCCTCTCTCTCGCTCCTCTCGGATCCCTCGAGAGACAGCTCGACTCGTTGGGTGGCACTTACGCAGGACCAGGTCGCGTACAGGTCCACCGAGTCGACACACACGCGTGACACCGTGTCACCGGCCTAGAGGTGAAGAAGGAGAGAGGGAGTAACGCTAGCAGTGGTGTCTCTGTGCGCGACAGCACAGCCGCGTTTCTCCGCGGAGCAGGTCGGTGGGTGGGCGAGAGGGTGCGCCAGAACGAGGGAAGAACTTTGGGTGGATGAGAGAGGGAGAGAAGTAGGCCCGTGTGTGGTGTGTAGGTTAGGCGCGCGTGTGTACGTGTGTCTACGAGGGGTAGTTAGCTGGTGCTTGGTGGTTGCGGCGTACAGTGATGGCGGGGAGGGCTGGGATCGATCCAGGGACCACGGCATCATCCTCCAACCGTCAACGACCGACTCGACCTAACCCTCCTCCTCGTGAAACCCACCTTCTCTCTTTATCTCTCTATCTGCCCACCCTCGCTGGGTCTTCGCCTTATGGAGCTCTCTATCACAGGCAAATAAACCTTGCATATTACCCGTCTTTTAAGAGTACTCCGCGCGCCTACCACCCCTTCCAGTTCCCGCGTGCGTCGAGTCGTCAAGGATCTTCGAGAAGGACGAGATTTCGAGACGCAGTCTCTAACGGAGATTTAGAGCGATCGAAATATTATCGGGCATTGACCCTTCTCTGTCTCCAAGATCGGGCTAGATTCTTCGTTGGACGCTGCCGCGTCGAGGGTTGTCGAGGATTATCGTAAATCGAGCCTCGGTTAGGTACTCCGTAGTCGATACACGGGGAGCAGCGTTATCCAATTAATGTAACGAGATGAGCGCTGCTGTAAGCAATGTTCCTTTAATACGTCTATTACACGAACCGAGAGGTAATTAACTTGAAAAATCGAAATATCTTTCGGTGAAACGAATCGATCTGCAACCTCGGTAGGAGATTCCGCGAACAGCTTCCCTCGTATCTGGAGAGTGGAAGCCGAACAAAAGCGGGAAATAATTAAGTAGAGTCACGGAAGGAAAAGTAGAATCGATCCTATTGAGAATCTGACGAAGCTTACGCAAGGAAACCGTCATCATCCCTCAACTCTGGCCATTGTTGCGTAATAAAGCCGACGTGTTCCAGCGTGGGGCTGGCAGGAAGCTCTAGTTGGCGCAGAATGCAGGGTCCATCCGGGTGGAAGGGGACGGTAACGTCGTTTGGTCGTGTTCTTAAAGAATCAATCAGTCTTTCCGAGCGTTCCCCCTCGTTGACGGACGTATAAAAGCATTCGATAGACCACGATGAAAAGCTTTTCCTCCCGCCTGTATCCGCCGGTGGAAAATGGATTCGAGTGGACGGCTCGCGGGAACGCGATCAACGATCCCCGATGTTCCGCCCTGACGGATTGTCAATATACGTAGAACACACCGATGTCCGAACGTTTCGACAGAGATCGAGCTCGACGCCGCGTCTTTTAGCGGACGAGATCTTTTTTGCCGGTGAAAATGGCGAAAGAAATGGCGGAGGAAGTGACGGACGTGTAAACCTCTCCTGCTGTATTTCGGAAAATACGCTCACTTTGAGTTCCGACGTCGTTTAATCTCGACGAGAGATGAAATTTCTATAAAACTATAGAAATGTTTAATCAGATAGCTTCCTATCGTTGTATACAGCTGTTCGTTTCTTTCTTTCTCGTTCGATGGAAATGGAGGGTATCGATTGTTCTGCGATCTAGTTCAGTTAGAAAACCAAAAATCGGTATCCATCAGTGCGATATTCGTAGCGAAGCTCGATGGGACAACAAACAAGTTTTATCGATACTTTTCGCTCGGTTCTTCCCGACAAAGGCAGACACTTTGATCAGCGGGACAAAGCAGCGTGGATGCTCCGCTAAAAAAAGCTCGTACCTTTTCGCGGCGAGGAGAGGCCGCCTCGAAATCTAGCGGCAAACGGTAGGCGAGAATCCCCGGTGGAAAACGTCGCGATTCGTGACGAGACCTGGTGGCTGAATTTCCATCGGGACGATCCGTGGGTATCGAATTATACGAGCGGGATGAGACAGATTAAAACGAGGGACCGCGTTTCAAAGGGGGCCAAATAAATCCGAATTAACGCGACCCTCGGGATACCATCCAGAAACCACAGTCCGCGATAATGTAACCTGTGGGTAACGACTTTCACCTCGAGCACACACCGCCGCCCCTCGTAAAACTGCTCTTTATGGCGGCGCTACGTCACGGTCAAACATCCATAGATCCCGGCATAGAGATCGGGCTGGGTTGAAACCCGGCGCCGCGAACAACCGGTTCACGGACGAAAAACTGGAATTTAGAGCCAGAGGAATATTTCGTGGGAACGGGCAGCTGTGTCCATTCCACCTTCTCCTCCTTGTCTGTCCTTTGGAAGTAATAGCTGCGCGACTATTAACAACCAACCGGAGATACGGACGTCGTGACTGGCTCCTTTTCTAACGAAAGATATGTGTACAAGTGTCGAGAAATAACGAGGACCAAAGGAATGAAATAACCTCGAGGTTCGCACTTTTTAATTGGACCTGCTGAAACGGAGATACGGGATTCGTACAACAACCCTAAACGTATGTCGAGTAGGCTGTTACGTATCGGTCGAGGGGAACTCGCAGAGAAATGGGTCGAAGGGGAGTGTCTGATCCGACGATGCGTACAATACTGCTCCCCGGTACAATCGAATATCAAGGGTGGAAGAAGTGGTGTGCGTTCGGTGGAAATTTGAGGAAAATTCTAGCGCGAGGCGAATGGAACGAGCTTACGCTTGTAATCCCCGAAATAATCTTCGTCCTGGGGATCGAGAATCGTAACCTAAGAATGTCGGTGAAGAAGCATCGACGACGGTATCGGAAACAGATCGATAAAGGCACGCTTTCTCAGCGACGAATCCTCCGGTCGATTTTAATTATTCACGGGAGAAAATAAGAGAAACAGCGTCCATCGGCGCGTCTAGTATCGACGAGGAAGAAGCGATTCACCGGTGAAAGGCGAACAAACGGAACGACGTTACGTCCGTGAATCGAAACCGATTCGCCGGTGTGTAATACACAAGAGGGGGTAGGCAAAGGCGTCGCTCTTTGATCATCCTCGTCTCGGTGATTCGGCCGAGTTCTAACGATAAGTAAAGCCGCCGCAATGGAACACCAACACCGATAATCCCACTTTCTCGACGGACCACGATCCACCAGGTACCGCCTCGCGTCGATCTCTTTATTTCACCGTGGAACGACCGTCTCGAGGATCAGCGGCTCGGTTTTCTCTCGGTCGGACTTTATATTTAATTGGAGAACGATCGTGAGTTCTGTCGCGCCACGATCCTGTTAACTTTAATCCTTAACAAACAGTCTCCGTTTCCATCTCGCTGAGCATCCTTCTCCGCGCACCCTATCTAGGTCTCCTCTTTCCTTCCCGGGGTAACAAATAGCGAGCCGTTGTTCCAACTATTGTCGTTCGTCACGTACGCTACTGCCCCTAAGTATTTGCATACACACCGAACGAATTACTCTCACGTGGCTGATACTTCAAGTTTTATTCTCGGGTTAGGTTAGGCATTTTCCACGTTCTTCTATTCCTACACCTGCACATTCTCTCTTTCTACGCAGATATTCAGTCACGGCCGTTGAAATCCTTCTCTCGCAGGACATTCTCGAGGGATACTCGATCTCGAACACCGGCTCGAGTACTCTTCGTTCGCGCAAATTCACAGAAATTCTATCGTTTCGGTGTAGAGTATTATACGTCGAAGAAGGGCGCTTGAGCACGCTGTAATTATAATTTGACAACGATTAAGGCGGAAAAGCCGAGGAAGAGCATTCTCGTAAATTTCCCACAGCAGGCTTGCCATTCTACGTAAATAAGGGTTGCTAAGAGCAACGTGACAGGACGTAAAAGTACGGCTTGGCAATAAACGCCTTAACCCCCTGCCGCGTCCATCCTTCCGCGCGACAATATGGCTGCTTTACGTTCCATTCGATAAATGCGCGCGTTACACCGGCGATAATGATTACTTTGTGAAAACGAGGAGCGTATCGATCCTACCCATCCAACGTCGTTTCGAACGTTCGTCGAAACGTGGAACAAGTTGAACGTACCGCGATCGACCGATCCAACCAGCGAACGAGCAAAAAGAAGAAGAAGGAATAACATTTTCAATGTAGAAACAACGCGAAATTCGAATAACTAAAATAACCTGCACCGTCCAGATTATCCTTTGGACGGTGACTTGCCTTACTTTGTGAAGGAAAGCCTGTCTATTCGATGAGATGACGTTTGGGTTGAATCGCGCTATTCTTTTTTCAACAATGACGTTGGTCGCGAGATAAGTGTGTGGTTGTTGGAGAGGGTGTGTTTTGCCTGTTACGCGTGATATCAGAAAGTTTGGTTGACAGAAGGTGGGAGTTGCAGGAAATGGATTTGAGGAAGGGAGTCGTAGTCACCGCGAATTAGTTTTATCGGTTTGAGAAGTGTGCCGCGACAAAAGAAAGTCAGCAAACGCCGAATGCGACGGTTCATGTTTACTTCCCACGCGGCTTAGTTTTTGTAAACGTCTACGGCCTGACTGTGTTAGGTCGACTGCCGAATATGACAAGTCGCGTTTACAGGCAAAAGTAAACGTCACCAACCGCCGCCTCGGCCGATCATCCGCGAGTAGCCATCCTTGTCGCACCTGCGATAACGAACTCGCGGGTTCAAGGATGCGCCCCCCGCTAAAAGATAGGCGAAAGTCCGCAAGAGCGACGCCCAGGAGACAAGTGTAAGAAGAAGTGTTACAACTGAACGTATCACCTCTTCAAGGTCGTAAAGCCGGTAGACTGGTGAACATACTTTCCGAAGGTTTAAGTTGAAGTCTAATAAAGGTGTCTAATTGTAAGGTTTGGGGATTTGCGAGGTATCGCGTAGCGAGTGGAGAAAAGAGGAAAAGGGAAATAAATCAACCGAGCATTTCTGATTCCGAACGAGATCTGTTGAGCGTTCCTGCTCGGATCATCGATGCTCGTTTCGTAAAACGTTATCCGTTATATCCAGATCCCGATTCACTCCGCGTGAAAAACTCCCTGGTGTTCGTTCAAAAATTCATATTCCACGGCGTAAATACGGCGACGCGTGCGTCGCCTTCGCAATTTCGAGCGGTGATTGGGTCCGGTCGTATCAATTCCGGTGGATTTATTCGAAATATTCTCGGACGAGAAGACAGTCCCCCGGAGATTCTACGCCGCGATAAATTCCTTTTTCTCGAGCCGGTGAACGCGGTCCTCTTTAGATTTAACCATCAACCGGGGCGCGCCACGGGTAAAACGAATGGTACGCGTTTAGCGCGGTAATATATTACTTACAAGGCATTGCGGAGGAGATTCCGCATTTAATCCCCGACAGGAAAGTACACTACTTGTTACGTAACAGCCAGACCGGGGTTAATTTAACTCCGTCTGGGAAAAAAAATAAGAGGATTACACGTTCTAACCAACGGTTGTACAATATTAAAAAAGTTAATTACGTTAGAGGATGTTAAAAAGAGAAGTAACGGGATCGTTTCCATCGAACGCTTTTTATCGAGAGTTCTAATATCTAAGATGTTCTTTTTTTTTAACGCGGGAATTTTCAGTGGAATTAAACCGCAAAAGTGTTTTCTGCCCCCCCGCGAAATCGATCGCGAACTGCTCCAACTTTTTCCAGCTCTCTTCGTCGATTACGAGAGTCTGAGCTTGCCGGAATGGAAAGTACGGTGCTTGGAGTAATCGCGATACGACGAAGCTTGGTAATAGTCCGCTTGGTCTCTCGCGAGTGATCTGGCTACGATAAAGCGTGTATCGTGCTCTTTTCCACTTCGTCAAGATTTTTCATTCCGCATTCCGAGAGAACGGCGATCGAAAAGCTGTGCACAACTGACGGCGCGCGTATCTTCACGGTTCGCTACTTTCGGCTTGCGCGCGTTTCTTCGATAGAGATCAGAAAATTGCCCGTTCCTTATCCAAACAGGAACTCTAATTTCGAAATGCAGAGAATCGCATTTCAAAATCCCATTTGAAATACAAAAGAACGACCGCGGAGCAAGTGGAACGAGTAAACGACTGCTGCTCCGGCTAATTCAACTCGAACAGAAACGCAGACGTAGACGGCGGGAAAAAGAGTACACGCGAGTGGAAAGTCGAACGAGAACAATAATTGAACGTGGAAGGATCGTTGTGACACGATCCGGGTGTCGTCTGCTCTATTTACGTCGTCGCTTTGCCTGGCATCGGTGCATTAACGATGCATTTATGCATCGCGACCTGATAAAAGGTTAACGTTCCACAACCGAGCGTAATAACGACAGGCAGAGAGAGAGAGAGAGAGCTGAGGGCAACAGTGGGAGCTCGTCGCGGTCGACAGCTGCGTTCGATCGGATGATAAAAGCGAATGGCCTAATCCAGGGTGGATGTGGATGTTCGACAACTGGGAACGACGAGGCCGAGGACGACGTCTCTATCCACTTTCACGGTGGAGAGAGCATCTTTGCGGAACCTCTTCGTCAGAAGATAATAAGAGCCGCATGCCAAGCACGAAGGGTATGGCACGTCGTTAAACGAGCTGCTCGACTTCCTTCGACAATTTTACCCTCCTTTCGCCACGGCTAGACGCACCGACACCTCCTCTTCTCCTCCTCCTCTGATCGCCCTCCAATGAGGAGGACCTTGAAAGTACTCCAGACGGCCCCCGTTATTACTTTTATCGAGTTTCGTCCAACTTCTCCTGGCGATTTTTTCCCATCCCAAGGATTGGATAATCGGCGTCGAGTGGCTGGTCGGATCGTGATTGACTTCATCAGGTGGTATGTCGAGGAATAGCAGAAGGAATCGGATGGAATTGAACGTCCGCTCGACAGCCTGTTCAACTTTCGATTCTTTCTGGATAGATCCTCGACCGTGGAAACTAGGTTTCGTCCGATGGAAAAGGGACTAGTTCTTACACGGGTTCGTCGTCCTCGGTAATATCTCGGAATGGTAGATGACACGTGGAGGTAGAAATTTTACAAGGCATTAGAATCCGTCGGACGCTGATGGCTCGGCAAATGGTCCGAGACTCGGAGGTAACGCGATTACCCGAATCGAGGATCTCGACTATAATAACATCCGAGGCGCGTAATCCATCGCGAGATCGCTCGTGCAGACGTTAACGCCTTCTTGGCTCCCTCCTAGGAATCCCTAGTCTGTGATTAATTCGTCAACCCAGGGGGTGTGACCGTGTCTGAGCGCGAGGCGAGGAAGAGCTGTATAAACGAGTTCCTCTCTCTCTCTCTCTCTTTCTCTCTCTGCGAGACGTTTCTTCCCCTCGTTCGTTCTCCAATTATACGCGTGAGCATGGATGTCGAGCCAACTAAGTAATACGAGCAAACAATGACGTCGAAAGCAACGCCACGGGCTGTCCTACATTCAACCGACCGAGACTTTTCCTTGGCCGCGCGCGCCATCTACTTCCACCTTCCTCCCTTTTTCCACGCGTATACGCTATTTCTTAATACATGTCCGAGAAAACGAGGAGAAACGCTTACGTTCGCGCCTTCTAAATTACGTTTCCGTGTTTTCCTGGAGGAGATGCCGCCCTTTTACCAAAGGACGTCTCGCATTCTCGGCTTCGCTATTTCCCTACGTTCCAGAGGAGAAACAACCGGATCGAACCAAGACTGTCAAATTTCTCCCTGAGAGATTAGACCTTATTCTTCGCTCCCCTTATCCCCGTATCTCCTATTATAACTCTGTCCGAGATACTTCTTTCCTGCTTCCTTCCATCCATCATCTTTCTCGCGTTATTCCAACTCCAAATCCCCCGGTTATCCCTCTCTCTTCCACCTATTTTTCCAGCCACTTGAAATCCTCCTGCTCCACAAATTCACCGCGCACCGCTGCACACGCCCTTCGTCCACCTCCACGTCTCCCTTCTCCCACGTCCACCCTCTTCTAGCCATATTTCCAGCGCGTCTCATTATGTACTCCTGCGGCCGTCCTTCCTGTCGTCTTCGCTCCACCGGCATTAACTCTCTCTCCTCTTTCCTAGCGGTCATTACAGACGAGTCCAGAGCCACCACTCCCAATTATTTCTCTCGCTCTCTCCGCGATTATATCTCCAGCCTCGTTTTCGAGCATGTCCCTCTACGATAGGAGAATTTCGAATTTCGTCGCGTTCTAAAAATTTCATCTTAATTCCTGCCAGGTATTTCCAGAGGTTGCCAGCCAGAAATCCAGCTGCATCACGTACCGCTCTAATGACTTCCTGCCCGGTACGCGTTTATTTCCGCGGGATCCTCCGATCCAACCGCGATCCCCTCCGTCTACTGACGGACAAATGGGACGCGCGTGCCGCGAATTACCAGTCGGCAATAAGATTTACCCATTTTCGCCGCCGATCTCCCACGTTTCCAACGCCTGACGCGCGATCTTTCAGGAGGAACGACGCTTTTACTCGAATTTTTCGCGCGGCAATTGGACGCCTGCGAGGGTCGAAGTGACCATCTGCGTTCGAGACCGGTGAAATCGATAGAATTCGTCGGGAGGAGAAGATTCGTGCGATTAATCTCGACACCTTGACCACCCGATCATCACCTTTCTTCGCACCAATTTCTTCTCCGGCTGAAGAGCTGACGATGGGAATAAAAGTATAAACTTCCAACTAGGCCGACCTCTAACGAGAAGCTACTTAAAGGAGCCACATGGTTGATAAAAAGTTGGCTGGAAAAAAACTTGGGAAACTCCAAAGGGATCGTGGAACTTAACGACCTAACCCTTTATCTCCGAGTTAAGCATACCTCGCTCCCGTAACGACTCTTCGCGCGAAAGAAAACGCGGCAAAAACTCGCTTCTTCGAGAAGAATTCGGGAAATAGAGATTTCGCTCGACCTTTGTCGTTTACGCAGGGTCGAGAAATAAATAATTTTACGTACGTTAAGAGAAAACTGTGTTATTCTATACATCAGATAAAGAAATGATAATAAAAAAATTCGATAGTCGTGTAATCGAACGACGACGTCTAGTGGCTCTGTAAAAATCCCACGTGTCAAGAGCTTCGATCTCAAAGAGCAGAGAATTTTCCACGTAGTTAATCGACGGTAGAAACCAGCTAAACTTTTTACTCACGAACGTGTTTATCTCAACGTGTGCGCCTTTTTTCGTCGCGGCAACGTGAGTTACACCTATGAAATATTTAAATCCAACCGGTTGCATTAATCTTCCCGATCTGCGATATCGCGACAGAAATAAAAGAAGGAAAAGCATGAAAGAGAGAGAGCGCGCAGCCAGGTGATGCTGGAACGAGTGTTGGTCGCCACTTATCTCTGGCTTCGTCGAGAGAGAAACAGTTTTTTCCCATCCCGGTAAGAATAATATCGGTAAATTTTTCCAACAGACGCCTTTCGAATTTCACGCTTTATCCCGCTTTCTCTCGTCGCTAATTCTTCCGTGCACACGGCGAGCATGTTGACGTGAAGCAACGTACATACCTTTGTTTAAAGGATTTCCCCGTGCTTCTTTGCCTTCGTTTTTTTAATTAAAACAAGTGTATGAAATGTACAAGAGTTGCACGTCACCGCAGCTGCTGCTTCTTTTCCTTTCACCGTTTCCTCAATTATCCTGGAATTTTCAGCGACGTACTTTACACAAGTTCGCTGCCGTTTCCGGTTCTTTCTAAGTCAGAAACGGTACGGGTTCCAAGGGATTCGTTTCAACCTGGTCAATTTCGCGACACACTTTACAACGAAAGGGACGAAAAATTTGACGTTCGATTCTGTACGATTTTCCGTCGACTTGTTCCACTTTTGCTGTGCTCGCGGCAAAAGAAGCCGGGTATGTATCTGGAATTCGATACGTCTTGTTACCATTTCTACGGACCTGGATTCATTTCAAACAAATCGCCCGTATAAGTTGGAATTGTTGCCGGAAAGGAGAAAAGTGGTCGAGCATTCACGTATCGCGGTCGTTATTTCGCAAAAGTGCACCGCTTTCGCGGCGGTCTTTCCGTGAAAATAGAGGTGCACAAAGGAGGAGTCGGTTTGTATCTTCGGAAAATATTGAATAACAGGAAGAGAAGAATAATTAACTACGAAGAATTTCACGTTTACTGTCACTTTCCTCCTTTTTCCAAAAGCTGTAAGCTACCTTTGCAAATATTTCTCCTATTTCTCAAAGAAGCAGCAACGAAAAGAAAAATTCTAAATTTACGAACACACTTACGAACACTTACCAAAGCACCACAGATGGAAACAAGATTACCAAACTGCCCACGAACAAAAAATTTCCACCTTCATTTGTCACCTTCAAACCTCTCGTGGCGACTCGCGCGAAGCCACGAGCGAACGAAACAGCGGTATACAGTCGTCCGTCACCGCGGAAGACCCAATTTCCCAATCCCATTCGACCCTCGTTCGATAAAAAATGTCCGCAAAAGTATTAATGACCGTGCGTGGGGCGTCGCGACGCGGCGTTTGTCGCACGCAAAGTGTAAACAGCGCGGGTGTATCGGTGCGTGTCGGTGACAAAGGCTATTGGCTGGGAGTGATAGAGTGGTAACATGAAATCGAAGTAGAAACGGTTGACCTGACGCGTCCATCACGTTGCACGCGATAAGCATCGTGTCAAAGGGACGACCCCGCTGAGGTCATCCTTGCATCGAACTGGATCGATTCCCGTATTATTCGGGAGGACGATGACGATCAGGATAATTCCGGCGTTCAACGTCGACATCAACGATCACCGGTATCATTGATTTCATGCTCGTCCGCCACTCGCGCTGGACCGAGCTAATTTTATGATGACGAATCGTCTTCCAATTATATCCCGTTATTGCCAAATGATATATTCACCCTCGTAGAATGCTCCATTATTTCACATTCGACGTGTTCGGTCTTCTTCAATTTTTCAACGGGCGCTCGAATTTCGAATCGCTCGCGATGGATCTGTTGCGCCAGATGAAAATTCGGATGGAATAATTAAGTAAATTTAATATTTATTTGAACACTCGATGGTATAGTACTTGGTGCAGTGGTCCGTGCAGTTCGAAAACTGTGAAACGCGAAAACTTCCACGCTCTACCACCAGAGGGACAGACTAACCACAGGTTCTCGCTAGTCCTCGCAAAGGCTCCTATTTGTACATATACACCTTCTGACCTGAGTCCTTCCAGTCCCTTCCGCGTCTAAGGCACGAGTCTCCTAGAAAGCGACGAGTCCACTAGGAGGCCCAAGAAACGCCCCTAACCTTTCCTTTTCCGCCTATCCTCCACCAATATTGGATCCACCGAAGGATCGGTCGAGTTTAGAAAGTTACAAAGGACAGACAGGATTCGCAGGGTAAAAAAAGTGAATCAGTGTCTTTTTCGGATGTGAAATATTTAGATAAAACGTTAAACGGTGAATACTACGTTACGTCGCGATTGAAACTGGAATGTGTTTCATGTGGACAAAGCGAGATTTAACGTTTCAGAGAAATTCTTTACAAATGAATTTCATCGAGAGTTAGCAGCTCGTATAAAATTCCTACGCATTTCATATACATACGTATATATATATATATTTTTTAAAGGAATATGCTATTGTGAATGTAATTCAGTAGTACGGCTTGAATAACGAGAAATATCGGGAAAATTGTATAGAAAATTTTACCCAGCGACACAATTTCGAATTGCACGCATCGAAAGTTGCGACGCACAGAGTGTCGCTAACTCGTTACGTTTTCGTCGTCGGTGCTAATTATTCGCACACACGCCACGGTAGCGTCGAATTAAATTAAACAACTTTGCTAACACCGGAGCGTTTCGACTTCACGCAGTCGCGGGTTGCACAATCAACCGTTCGTTAGAAAATTTTAATAAATCTGACTCGGAACGGGTCGCGGACCGCGTGTCGCAATGGTCTCTTTCAAAGCGACTTTTCCCTCTCTCTCTCTGTCTCTCCGTTCAACGCCTCGACAATTGCGACGAGAAATGAAAGGTGATTTTTCATCAAAGGGAAAAAGGGGAACGTTTAAAATTTCACAAAATGCGGAACATTCCCCAAGCTCGATAATAAAAATGAAAGGGAAGAATGGTTCGACCATTAAAACCGCTCCTGTTCTTATTCCAGCTGCAAACTTTTTACAAAATATCGCATTTCACCGGAAACATCGAACGCGCCACGCTCAAATACACGACTTACTTTTAATTAGAAAAGAGTCTAGCTGGCCGAGGCGAACGCTTCACCGCGAAAATGAAGGAGCTGAAGGAGAATAGTTTTACGTGTCCACCGAAATTTTCTCCAAAAAAGAAACCACCTTCTCTCTATTTAATTTCTATTTAAAAAATTAATTCTCCAAAGGGGAGAAGCATTTCACCGTAAATACTGGTAAGCTCACAAACTTCTTACTAATTTTTCCCGAGCTTGATTTGGATTTGCACGTGGTGTGCCGACAAAATGAATACTCCAAGGACCACCCAAGATATTGGGAATTTATTTAACTATAAGTCTACACTATGGCTGAGCTGTGTGCTCCGAGATTGCTAATTCTACGTGTCCGTCCTCTAACGAGTCAGTTTTCTATCTGGCCTCCGAAGCGAATCAGCGTGTCCAATTATGTCGCCACCGCCCTTCCTAAGCGCGCTTTTCCTTCGAAGGGTGACTAATCGGTTCGCGGACTGTTACAAAAATGTACCCTTCGGAAACTCGTGGTTTATGGCATGTCCTTAAGCCATTGAGCGCGAGAAACTTCGACACATGCAAGTGACAAAGAAAGGTTCCGAAACTCAAAAATAACTGTGTTTTTTCGGTCGTGCCATGAACCGTGCCTGTGAAGCCCTAACAAATACTAAATTTAACATTCGTGCGTGAAATTATAATCGTGTACATAATAATGAATAATAATCACCATGTGTCCGTATTAACGTTAAAAAGTTGGGGAACACTTTGAAACCGGATTCGACGTTACGTTTGTAACAGATTGTCGTTCATAAATTCGCGCGCCTGGAGACCGACCCTTGAAACAAATCCTACCACGGGATTAACGAAAATTTCGCCTAAAGTTAGCAGACCAGGGGGAGCGGGAAGGGGTGAAGATCATGTCGTTTCTAGGGAGAAAGAGCCTTCTCCTCCCATTTCTCGAACCGTTGCCACTGACAGCCGCGTATCTTCCATTGTCTGTTCCCACTGTCTCTGCATCCGCAGCGTTAACAGAATCCGCCTCGCTCGCGACCACCGTGTCTGCGGTTCTCGCGGTAAAATTTGCTAGTTGGAATCATCGTGTCGCGGTGCCTTCCGAGCAATTGTAAATCGAACTCCGCTACCGCCGACTCGGCTCGTACCCACTGCTTCCTTCGAGCTCTATGTTTAACAAGTCGCGTTTAACTATGAATCATTTCTGAGCGCGGCGAACAGACACTTTTTCATCGTTACGATGCTCGACTCGTTTCAGCTCGAACTCGGTTAGCATCGTTGCGCTCCCGATATGTTAATCCCGGAAGGGCGAAATTCTAGTAGTTATAATTCTAGTTTTGAACTCTCGTTTATTTGTGGTGGTGCGTGGGTATATATTAGGTCGGTGTATGTTGTGATTGGTTGGACGTTGAAGGTGGTGGAAAAGGTCTCGAAAAATGCAGAGGTGTGACTGGATATTAGGAAACTAGTGGAAGGAGAACGTGAGGATTAGGTTAGGTGTGCAAAAGTTGAAATAATTTGGGGAAAACCCGGAAAGGGGAAAGGGATAGGAAACATGACCAGGATGCGGCTTGAACTGCTTTATGATAGGTTAGGGGCTAGGAAAGGACTGTTTATTAATTTATGATGTGTTACTGGCCAGTGGGCTGAGCGACCGGACAGTTGGAATAAGTGAGAGACGAAAGATATGTATCAATTTTTAAAGTGAACAAGTTTTTTATAGTTGATCTGATCGGGGTTTGAAGTACTTGTGTTGTGATAGATATGATTTAATTGCTAATTATAAACATGCTCGTAGCACGAGTTGGATTCGTACATCGGACGAGTCAAAATTCGGTAGGATCGATGAAATTTTGTAATCATTAGCGTGTTTTCGAGGTTCTGACGGATCCTGTTTCGAGAGGTGTTGGAGCGTCATTAACGGACTATGGATTTATGCGCGGAGTGTTGCGTTGCATGTGTGTCGTGATCGAGGGGGCCTTGTTATCTTGTTGTACATCACGCGCGTGTACCTTGCCATTTAGTGCCTAATTCCAAACACTCGCTGCTGCCCAACAAATGTCACCCAGAACGCTGATTTGTTCACTTATAAATCCTTTTTTATCTCTACATACTTGTTATCTCGTTCAACTCTCTTTTAAACTGCCACGCGACACGCCTACGTCACGAGTTTTTCACTACTCTCGATGATTAAAGTAGCAATTTAGAACCCAAGTGTAGTATCTCACTCGACGATGTTGAATTATTACCTTATTTTCATCCTGTTTTACTATTTTTTATATCATTCAATTCCGAATTTTATTTGTTGCAAAACCCGTAGGATTATGTAAACACAAGTACTAAATCTTACATTAAGTAATTCGACCAAATTTATGAAAATTGGGAAGTGTAGAAGTCGAGGAGGAATATGGAAACCCTTATCTCTCAAGTATATTCGTTAAAAATCGATGAAAAAACATTTCTGAAACTTGGAGGAATCGAACACGAGACCACGAGGTTGGTAGCCTCGGACGCTACCTATTACGCCACAGAATCTCGATAATCAAGCTTCCCTAATCTTACATATTACACGGTGGATGGACTTGGAACTTCTTAGAGGCACATTCTTGACGCCATACACGCTACCATATTATCCTACACGTACAATGCTAACAGTAAATACGTGTTGCATGCATGCATACAAGGTTCCACCGATCAGCTCTCTGTTTTGCATAGCTGCAAGTCACGCCGTTCAATCTAAAGCGTGTTAACAGATTCTCAGGCTAAATCTCCACGTCGAAACAATTAAGAAGCTCCGTTATACAATTTTCTACACTGCGATACTCCGTCTCCTTTCGTCCTTCCGTCGTCTAATTCGATTAATCGCGTTACCGACACCGTCGATATATCCCGTCTGCCTCGAAACGTCGTCCGAACCATCTACTCTCCTCCGAGAAAATTTCAAGTTGCACAGGGCACGTGAGAAACTGGGCAATTTGCCTAAACTTTTTAACTAATTCCTACACGTCCTCCTCGCTCAACTTTATTTCACGCGAGACGACCGAATAAAACTTTCGAGAAAAGCGCGTATTTGGTTTAACGTTATCTGCGCCGAGTAAAAAATAAAGAATCGAGAGAAATTTTCTCGAGGGACACCGAGGTTTATGGGAAGCTTAGACTTGTAGCTTGCGATACTTCCTGCCGTGAATCGTTTGCTTGCCGACTGTTTTGTTTTGCTGTCCTGAAGAATTTGTCGTGATCCCGGAGAGATAGAATTTTAGAACTTTGGTAACTGGTTCTATTGTAATTATACGAGTTCGAGAATCGGAATCAGAGACATAACGTCAGAGGTTTGATTGGTTATTGAAAGCGTGGAGGTGTTAGTTTTGTAAAGTTTTTACGATGAAGGCCCTTGAGGCTCACGCACTAGCTAATTTTCATATTTTTGGCTAACAATGAGTCACGTACGTTCGAGCGAGACTGAGAATTCGGAAAGGAAACAAGGGTGTTGGGGTCCACGGAAAACACACGATGGACGGTGGACGTTCTGACTGGATGCTAATACAAAGATTGGTCGTCCCTAGGTTCTTGAAGTAATACTTACAGCATATCTACTTAAGGGGAAGGAGGATGAGTAAGGATCACAGTTCGCCGGTGAGTCACGATATCGTAAAGTATGATTTGGGAACAAACAAGACAAGGCTTATTTCCCGAACTAAATCGCCAACGTATTACAACCACTCGCCGTCCTCCTTCAAACTCGCCCGGAAGAACACAGAATTCGCCTAAAAGTGACCACGAAACACGACAACGCGGAGCGTGGCCGCAATGAAACTGACAGATGCCAGATCGCTGAATAACGACGTTACAAAGGCATTAGTTCCAGTCAGCGGCCGTTCATTTCAAAGTTAATCATACCGCTCTGTAGAGCGGAACGTTATTTCTTACATTGGACCGGCTAGAGCAGGAGGGAGAGAAGAGAGGGCGATCTTGCGTTGAGCAAAAGGTAGCCACGTGCACAAGAGGCTAAACGCTTGCGACTGACAGCCTTGTATTTCCCGCTGTCCGTGTTCTGCTCGTCCGCAGACCTCCGCATAATCATCGGTGACGCGTGCCGAGTCTTCCTCTGATTCTCGCAGCCCTCGAGGATCTCTGATCGTGCAAGAGAGATTTGTTTCTCTGTCGAGGAATGAGAGAGATTTTGACGATTTCAACGAAGAAATTGTGACTTGGGTTAACAGTTGAACGTTGAAGAGAGAAAAAATTGGCGAGATTCGTTTAGAATTAATTACGCAAAGGTAGAGAAATGATAGGTGCAGTGAAAAGCAAGCCGCGTCAGAATTAAAAGCAAGACGACGCCGTAATTACAAGCGAGGGGTTTTTCAAGCCGAAAAAAAGGGGGGAAGGAAGCTACAAAAGTCGGTTAAAGAACGCACGGTAAATCTCTGGCCGCCTAATTGTTTCAGAATCTCCCGTAATGAAATCCCTTTTGTGCTCCCTGAAAGATTAACGAAATTCATTTTTCTCCCGGTGAAAAAAGGAAAAGAGAAAAGAGAGAAAGACGACAACGTGGCTCGAGTGGGTTAAACCTAGAACCCCTCCGCCGTAAAATCGAGCAGAGAAATGGAAGGTAGTACAACGGATACACGGACGTCTGCGGTTTCCCGTGATCCTAAGGATTCCCGCGATCCTAATGACTCCGGTATTCCTTTGCAGGGATTCCGTCGCCGCAAAATGGTCAACCTCTGCCCACATTTTTATTCCTCCGGTAAATATCGGTAAATATTGAAACGTGCCACTTGACGGTTCGATAAATCGAAATCCTCTCGCGAAGAGATACGCGACATTCTCTGTGACAATAATCCTCGTGGTCGGGAAAATAGATTTATTCCCTCGCAGTGTGGATCCGCGTGCAAATCCTAGGAAAATAGAGGAGACCAAGTTCCTTCGATTTCCAGGGGAACCAAACGAAATCACGTTTGTTTTCCGCGAATTCCCAGATAAGATGTATGGAGTGTACCCGCGGTATGATTGATCGAAGATTTAAATATTTGCAGAACGCACGGCGTAGTAAATAGCAGGTCGGCTGGCAGAATGAACGATGCCCGAATGGGTTAGCCGGAACGGAGCCTAGCGTTGCCATATGGTACCAGCTTGTATTTCGTATAATAGGTACACATATTTAGCGAAATCTCGTGCACCGGCCCCGGCCGCGACTATGTTCCATTTGTAGCGGCAACAACCAGAATTTAGAACCTCGCCCGTGGAAATTTGAACGACACCCAACCCCCGGGGGCGCGATTTAAGGCACCCATAAATTCCAAGCTTCTAATCTCGTTACCGGGCTAAATGCCGAATAACTTTTCGCTGCACCCACTCCTCTCTTTCTTCTACGAAACACCGAAAACGGAATAAAACGTGAGGTAGTTGAATTGAAAAAAGAAGCGACTCTGAGTGCAAGATGATTAACGTTAGCGGATTGTTCAACGAAAATCGGAGTGCCGGCGATGGTTACACGGAGGCCGATCGAAGCTGTTCGACGCATCAAATTGCAATTGACGATACATACGCGGGCACAGAGAGAGAGTGACGGAGAGTGACGGAGAGTGACGGAGACGAAGGGAGAGAGAGACAGAAGCGAAGATCTCAAATTATGCACGAACGCAATTAACTCGCTGTAAGCGAGTTGTCGATACGCGTTACCATCTACCCTACGCTTCTATCGATATACGGGTTTCGCGCTTTAAATTAATTATCCGGACTGAATGACGTTTATAGGCATATATATATATACTGGAAAGGTGAACACGCACCACTGTATCGATTTCGCGTGAAACTGTTCTTGGATCGATCGTCGAAAACCGCAGGAGAGTAGGTTAGTCGCGATGATAGGTATTAACCTGGAGATAATTACAAATGTTGGACAAATGTGAGTTTTCTTTTTTTTTTTGGAGAAATAAATTTATTCTATGAGAAAATGTAACGAAACGTCGACAAGATGTTCTTGTATTAAGCTCCTCACTCACGCGCAAAACCTCAACTATTCGAGCTCTCAAACTTTCCAGACTGCCTAGTCATTAATCGTGCGTTCTATAACCGACGTTTAATTACCCTGAACTCTACTCTACACAGGCCGAGTCCGTGTAATCAGAAATACGTCTAAACAAATTCACGTCGCCTCGATCTGCACATCTATTGGGAGAGTTTCTCCCCGAGGTTACGCGTCTAAAGGTGTCACGCTGCTTATCTCGCCGATTCCAGCCGTATTTCCAAGAGTATTCTTATCACCGACGGAAGGAATATTGTAACCTTTCACCGGCGAAACGGGCTTCGCCTTACGACAACCTGGACAAAAGTGTCTTGGAAGATGTACGACGAATTTTCGAGCCGAGGTTGGAGACAGGTATCGTTCACGAATGATAATAATCAGAGGGTCGACAATAACTCAATAACGTCTCTATAGCTATTCTCTGTCACTTAACTCTTGATACTTTACAATTCTCGCTTCGTGATACTCTGTGATACTCTGACTCTCGATGCTATTTTACTCTTTCATTCGCCCGTTCCCTCCTTCTGTATTTTTCTAGCTCTTTCATTATTCGCGAATATTCTCGAAACGCATCTACTCTTTGTTTACCCGATGCTCTCTCGTCATTCGCACCTCTAATTTCGATCTCAAGTATTCTCCGTTCACTCTGCTCTCGTCTTCAACTAAACATTCGCAAACTATCTTTCCACAGTCCACTGTGACAAGGCGAAATCTGAGAGTTACACCTCGGGACATTTCCCCGTGAACGCGAGCACGTCGATGTTGTTAATTCTGTGGATTTAACACTCTTTAGGGGCTCGGTGGTGTAAGTTTTATACCGCCGTACAAGTGCCAAAAGACACAATTTACAGAAATTTTAAGAAATTTTCCTGGTTCTACAGAGATTGATCTTAAATGCGAATTGATTTCCTACATACATATAACTTACGGTTTACAGCTGGAGGGTGTTGGTGACTAATTGCAAGGTACAAGGGTGTAGGCTGATTCGAGCAATCGCGGGGAAGCTGAGGAAAACAAGGGACGAGCGTTCCAGTAAGCAATACGTAAAACTAGTAAAAAACAAGGTGACGAATGCTTGAAATTGGGTGAGCTATCACACCACACACCCCTTATTATCACGAGATAAGCAGTTCGACGATCTAAAACCACGTTTCACAGAGGATCACGCGAGAAAAGCGGTACTTATCCACGAACCAAGGCACTCTCGATCGCGATGGCGAAAAAATAAGAGCGTCTCGACGCTCGGACCGTCGTGACGATAAATTAAGACGCCGTATTACGACATCGAGGTTCGGATGCGCGGAAGAACAACGTCCGATCGTGGCAATTAGCGCTGCAATTTATCGGCGAGAGTCTGCGAGGAGAGACGAGGTAGCGAGCGCGAACGAAGGGACAGAGCAAACAGAACGGGATAATTTATTCGATGAATCCCTGGCGTCGGGTTAGCGCCGCGATAATAATGCCAGCCGACATCGCGTAGAGATCGATTCTGCTCGCGCTACTCCTCTATTCAAACATTTACGATTTTATGATTGAATTCGCATGGCGGTCCGCCGTTTCGTTCGTTTGCGCGATCACGGCTAACAACCGCCATCGCGAATATACACATTACCCACGGCCATCCGATCAAATTCTCATCGATCTCGCTCTACTCCCGGCAAACCGGCGAATTTTATCTAACGACAAGTAGAGAGAAGGAGGAGAGCGAAGAGCGTGGATAGATGAAAGTAATTCTGCTGTAATGGGTAATTTCAATTTTAGAGAATTTCAATTTATACCTGCCGGATTATCGAATTTTCAAAGTTATCGCTGTTTTAGGTCGTTGTGTGTTTTGTTCCGAGCAGGAAATTAGTTTGACGCGAGCCTGCATTACGGGATGAGTGTAATTCATCTAGTAACGACCAATATTACAAGTGTTCCGTTAAAGGGTTAATGTGACCGAGTTGAAATGTCTATCAGTGGGGAGAGTTTGAATTTATATTTCGTGGATTATTGAATGTCCAAGTTATTGTCATTTTAGGTTGCTGTGTGTTTTGTTTTAGCAAGAAATTAGTTCGTACGTGAAAATTTATAATACATTAGGTGTAGAAATTAATTTGGTGCCTGAGATAATCGTTAAAATTATGGTTGGTATTTTTAAAATGCATATTGAAGTTTGTGAGAAAAAGCACCGAATTAATGTGTACACCTAATACAATAAACTGTCTGCTGTTATGTATTATGTACGCTCAATTTTCTGACAAAATATACTCTATTTCTCTATTTCCAGGAGCAAAACGAGATCAACGTGTTTGTTTATATTTTCCATGACAAACTTAATATCGTTCGCATCGGAAATTTTCGGCAACGGTGGACATCGCCTGTCTTCGTTGACCTAATTCATTTTTCTACAATTTTTTTGCCCCGCTTCGTGGGGAATATTGTTCAAATTCGATGGAGGTTTGCCTGTGTTTTTTTCAATTTCAAACATTCCGGTAAAATTGCAAATATCGCTGTATCGCAACGTTAATTTAAGTAAATTAAATTAAACTGCAACGTAAACACGTCGCTTCAATTTCAAGTAACTTCTAAACACAGAATTCACGGAAACAATAAACGGACACGGCGTAATGTGTAGCTAAAATTGTTACGACGTGCAAACAGAACGTTAAATTTAGCGTAAATAAAGAAAACCTGTAATATCATTTATTTCGCGGTATTGCAACAAGCAAACGTTGAACAAACTCCTAATTCGTATAAAACAAATTATTCAACACAATAATTTTAGCTTTATTATGATCATTCTTGACATATGACCACAGGTCAATTTGATTTTTAATCCTGACAAACTTTAAATTCGGTGTAAATAGGGAGAACGTGTACTACAATTTATTTCACGGTATTACGACAAGCAAACGTTGAATAAATTCCTAATTCGTGTAAAAAGAATTATTTAACACGATAATTTCAGCTTTACCATGGCTATTTTTAATCTACGACCACAGGTCAACCTGATTTTTAATCCCTACGAAATTAATTTAACCACGAGTAAGTAACGAGAACGCTGAAACCTATGTTTCCATTGAACAATATTGTAAAAACGTATAAATTGTTATATGCAATGTTATAACAAATTGTTACAAGCATAATTGATTCCCGCGAAAAACGAAGGATTTCCCGCGAAAAGTGACCGATTCCCGCGAGAAATTATCGATTTCCCGCGAAAAGTGATCGATCTCCCGCGCAAAGTAGTCCGTTTCCCGCGCAAAGTAGTCGATTCCCGCGAAAAATAGTCGATTCCCGCCCGAATTATTAACGACTTTGCTAATGATTTTGGGGAAGGGGTACCGCAGGTATAAATAGACCCGCGAGCTCCCGCGAAATCATTTACCCTTTATACTGGGCCCTAGACACTTCGCGTAATTTTGATCTGAGGGTACTGAGACGTGGGTAGGGTGGTCGAGGGCTTCTGGCTAGCAGCCTATGTCCACCCTATACACACTCAACTACCTTCTCTCAAAATTTCTTTCTGAAATTTACTATTAGACTTTGAATACTCTGCTTTGAATTTTTCTAATTTTTCTAATTATTAAAACTTAAACTTGGACTATTCAAAGTCTAATAGTCCACTATTTACTACTGAACTACTGCTACTTTTTGCTTGAAATAAATTTAAATAATCCTTCGGGTCGTTAATACACGCGAGAAAATTATTATCGAACGTATTTCGAGATTGTTTTGAGGGTTTAGGGAAATCGAGATTTCAGTTTGTTATTGTTGTTCTTCGTACTTGTCGAATAGGATATCGAAATGAATTTGAGAGGTTGCCTAATGAAAATATTTCGGCGTTTCAGCTGTCCATTAATGAAATAAATTTTCGTTACAGGTTATTTCTAAATTTAATATGTACTTTTCTTCCAGCAATCTATAATTTCATTTTCTTTCAGTATTTATGATATTTTCTATGCTATTGAAAAATGAATTTTGAATTTGTTTCATGAATTGTGATTTACTAATCTAATTCTTCGCAGGAGTTGCATGAATTTTGCATGTTAAGTAGTTAGTTACATTATTGAATTGTATATTGTGAGCTGATTTGCAACGAGTGCACTGTACTCGTTGCACTATGCCCCTAATTAAACCGTCCAAGTAGTTTACCGTGATAAATCAATTTTCAATTTTTATAAATATTAGAGTCAGTGCAACGCGTATTGAAATAATAGCTTCATCCTTAGTTCGCTTATTATTGAATATTTTTCCGCGTTTAACTATTTCCTCCCAATTCGCGTTTTTGCTTTTCTTTCAATTTACTCGCGTTTATTTGATACTTTCTTTCAATTTTTCACTCGCGTTCTATGAAAGTTTTGTTCGATAGTAGAGTCTAAAGTAATATAAATTCGCGATTTCTCCCCCTCTAAATGAATCGCGTTTCGAAGCACTTTTCGCGTCGCCCATTCCACAGTGACTCACAAAGTGTGAGTCTGTGAGTCTTGGGAAATGAACTGGGAGAGGAAGGAAGGAGGCAATGCAGTCAAATCCAAGTTGCAGAGCCCAGCTGCCTAATCTTCGAATTGTGAGTGACAAAAATGGGTTTTTTTTTCTGGTGATATGGGTAGTTAGTTGTGTTATATATTGTGCTGCCCCTAATTAAACCGTCTCACTAGTGTTTCGCAATTAATAATCGATTTTTACGAGAAGTTTTCAATTTTTCAAAATATTAGAGTCAGTGAATCGCGTATTGAAATAATAGCTTCATCCCTAGTTCGACTTATTATTGCATATTTTTCCGCGTTTATCTGATATTTCCTCCCAATTCGCGTTTTTGCTTTTTATTCAATTTACTCGCGTTTATTTCATACTTGTTTCAATTTTTCACTCGCGTTCTATGAAAGTTTTGTTCGATAGTAGAGTCTAAAGTAATATAAATTCGCGGTTTCTCCCTCTCTAAATAAATCGCGTTTCGAAGTACTTTTCGCGTCGTCCATTCCACAGTGACTCACAATTCGTGAGTTTGTGAGTCTTGGAAAATCAACGCTTGGAGGAAGGATGACCATCTGAGAGGAAGGAAGGAAGGAAGGATGCAACGAAATCGACATTGCAGAGCCCAGCTGCCTGTCTGCGAACTGTGAGTGAATTTTTTGAGGGTTTGGTGATTGGTTATATATGTGTGTGCATGTGCATGTTTGAAGCTGAACTACCAAAACTTGGAAGAAGAAATCAAAGGATGTGAGTTCACATCCGAACTCTACTGCACTAAAGGTGCAAACGCCCTCCCATTATTAGAGTATCCCAATAGTATACCGCGTTAATTCTTAATAGAGTCAATTTTCACCACGAATGCCCATTATTTTCGATCGATACGAGAATTTATTACGTCGCGTCGCGTTTCGTAATAGCTTCATTCCTTTTTCTTTCTTTGCTTGTCTTTTCTTTTTTTCAGAGCGTTCAGTTGATACCTCCCTTAAACCTTTGCTAAATACCCCATCTAAAATGGACTACATGAGAAAATGGAGGATGGTAAAAATTCGCGATTTCGGGTACTAAATAAAATTCAACGAATTAAACTACACTTAAAAGAAATCGCGATCCGTACACAATTTCGCGCGACACTTCCACAGCTTCCTAAGTCTGGTGGCCTTGGGTCTCTCAAAATCTGGCCTTGGGTCTCTCAAAGTCTGGCCTTGGGTCTCTCAAAATCTGGCCTTGGGTCTCTCAAAATCTGGCCTTGGGTCTTTCAAAGTCCGGCCTTGGGTCTCTGTAAATCTGGCATTGGACCACTGGTGGAACCAAAATTCGAGGCTTGATGGATGCGATCCGTACACAATTTCGCGCGACACTTCCACAGCTTCCTAAGTCTGGTGGGTCCTTCAATCTGGCATTGGGTCTTTCAATCTGGCATTGGGTCCTTCAGTCTGGCATTGGGTCCTTCAGTCTGGCTTTTTGTGTCTTTAAATTCATTCTGTGGTAACCCATAGGTAACTGTGTCAAACAATTGTCACTGCTAATTATTATTCCACAATAGCCCATCGATCTATTCCAATTTATAATAAAGCTTCTACAGTTTCCACCAACTATTTCGAATTTTAGTTCAATTAGAAAATCAGGAACTATACCAATCCTCGACGTCCTTTGTCGAATACATATTCAGTAAGAAATTATGGAATATCCAAGTAAATCAACGGGATTCTTGACGAATCTTGTTAGTGGTGAATCTTAGGCAATTCGCGTCATTTCTTAAAATTTCTCCTTTTCCAAAATTAAACTAGCAAGTAAGCGAAGTTCTAAGTTAAGAATCGTGTGTGTGAGTTTTAATTTTAAGGATTGTAGTTCATAAGGTAAAATAAATTAGCCCAAGGACGTCGTGGGATGCGTGCGTTTTACTTTTAAGTAGTCCATAAAATAAAATAAGTAACTATAAGATAGAAAGATTTTATCGAGTACAATGTGCGCGCTCTCTTACAGTGATACGCGTTTCTCATTCGTAGCTAATTACTAAAAATGCTTTCTACATTTTACTATCGTCGATTCGAAACATAGAACATTAAATTCTCGATCACTCAGTCCCTGCGAGTTTATTCGCAACTTAATCACTCGCGAGTAGCGCGCGATACTCGCGAGTAAATTCGTCGTGTATGCTCGCTGGTTCTTTAGAATGATAGCGAATTTCTCGTTGCGCTCCGAATTCAATCTGACCGCGATTTATCATTTTTTAAAACCCTATCAAAGGAGAGCATTGAATTTCTCCAATCTTTAAATTAACTATGACAAAATGATTAGCGTTGCAATTTCAAATAAAATATAAGACACTCCTTAAAAATTTATGTTAAGAACACGAATTTTTGATAAAGTGTCTTATCTCCATTGCTACGAATGAGAAACGCGTATCTCTGAAGACAGAGAGCTGCCAGTAGGGCATGTGTTTTTGTCGGGTCCCTTGCGTAGTCACCTCCTCGTGGTGGGACCTGGTAATTGGTGTCCCTTTCCAAAGAAAATTCTCACTTTTGGAAAGGGGCACCAAGCTGAGAACTACGCGTACCCGTGGCCACTCTGATTCTCACCAATACAGAGTGGCACGCGGGTACTAGTTACATACACGGTTGAAAGTGTGAATTTTAAGTAGTTCGTAAGGTGGAATAAGTTAGCATAAGTAATTCGTTTGAAGCAATTCATAAGATTAAATAAATTAGCATGAGACAGTAGAAAATAATTCTATTAGTTTGCGTTTTAACTTTAAGTTCGTGTAAGAAGATAACTTAATACTAAGATAAAAAATTGAACGTAAATTGCAGCTAATTAATTAAATACCTTCTACTTGTAACCCTTTTCGGCGTCCGTCTACTACCGAAGCTAAGAACGGACTCTCGTCGAAAAGCAAAGATATATCGCTGGGCCGAACCGATGGGTACTCGGGTCTGGTGTTTGTCACTCGCCAAGAGGCGCAGGCCAAGCCATAAACCGTCCCAAAATGCCCACACTTTAAACTATGATTTTTTTCTAACTATGCATCTAAGCGTCGATGCATCTAAATGCATTTACTGTTTTAGAACTGCTTTAGGCAATAGAAGCTAATCTGTTACAGATTAATTCCATTTAGTAATCCTCTGTCTTACAAATTCAAACGAAAGGGGTTAAATAGCCCCATTTTTCCATTCTCGATTGGCTCTCCGTATCGTCCTCCTCACGTCACGTTCCAGTTTCAATAAAGTTTCTTTTCCACGCAACGTCGATCTTTAATTGCTCCGATTTAAATGTCACCCCCATATTTTCTTACCGATATAACTATTTTTCTCACACATTGACCATAATCTCTGCCACGAGTCTCACACGTTACTATACCGTAAGGGTTAAAGAAACACACAAAAATATTTGTACCACTAAAAAATTACTATTATAGAATCGGTACAATGGACTACATATTAAAGTCAGAGTACTTACAATCATGTACCGTTAAAGCGTTAACGAAACCAAGACACTAATGACCTACCGCGACTAAAATATCCCAAAAAAAAAAAACGTGATTAATTACAACTTTCTCATATCCATTCGCCTAGCGCGCGATCTCGAGAGCAGGCTTTCTCAAGAAAGTTGCGCGGCAATTTCGATTAAAATTATCCACAGTCCCCCGCGGTGAGTCAGGCGACATTACAACCTCGCCGTTGCCCGCCGAGGGCGTAATTCGAGTGGAAGCCGCGTTGTTTTCTACTCTTGTCACCCTCGCGAAGCCTTACTCGTATTACTTAGCCAACGATCACGCGAAAGCTAGGACAGAAACAATATTTCTCCTCCTCTCCTCGCCGGTCCTCGTCGCTGATTTCAGATAATCAGAGGCTCCGGGCAATTTGTCGCACGGCTGATGCGCAATTTGAAGCGTTAATTTAAATGTAAATTATTTGCTCACCGGGAATAAGTATATCTCGCGGCCGGCAGGCAGATCTAACGCGCTCGTAACTCATTTTCCACCGGCGATAAAATCACCTGAGTGGGGCGCAAGTGGCCAGGAGAGAGCGAACGCGCGTTCGTTCGAACCTAATTTTTCACCGCGATAATCGCCCATAAAAATGCCTTTGTTATCTCGAGATATAACAAGAACGAACACAGGGGTTCGATTTTATCGGGTCACAAAGTGAGAATATTAGTTTTCTCATTTGCGAAATGGATTCTCTCTGCCCCCTTTTCGTTTCCCACTCTATTAGCGTAATTTAGTCGGAGAACTGGAGGGTGTTATTGGCCTCCGGCGATTAGCGTTTTACCGTCGCGTTAGAAGAACTGTCCATCAATCTTACCGGCGATTTGCAACTACGTTAAAGACAAACGAGGAACCGATGCAACACGTGTGTGCGCGGCTTTTTTTCAATTTCTTCGCTCAAAGCTCTCGATTACACCTGAAGCTCGCGCTTTACCTGAACGAGGCGCGCGATTCGCTTTCTCGCCCTATTTACTTTGTCCCTCCGTCCTTCGTGTTCCCTTTCTATCCGAAAGGAATTAATTTCCCTTGGAATTTTGATTCGTTTCGCTTGGTGATCGCGCTGTTTTGCATACTTTCAGCGTGCGAAAGAGGAGAAGGGAAACTTTACTCACCGGTTATTCACAGGAAAGGATCATTCTTCGGCTCGCATCTCCGGCATAATTCCACGCGATCGTTGGTTGAGATGAGCTGACACGCTGATAGAATCACTGCAACAGATAACGGTACGTTCGTTTTTGAGTGTAAAGGCGTGTGCAGGTAGAGTACAAGTGGGCGAAAGTGGGGAAAGGAAAGCAATCAGGACGGACTCGCCGGGTGTAATTACCAGGGAAACACACCGACCACCGTTCGCATTTCTATTTATCCACATTTAATTAAGTGCCATTCGATATAAACGAACAATCCAATATTCCCCGATTTACAAACGATCCCGGGATATTTACCGCGCGCGTGCCGTCTAATGAAAACTTTCGCGACGCTCTGTGGAGCTGGTAACGATCGAAGAAATTAATGAACGTAGCAACGGAACCTCTCTATTTTCGATTATTAAACTGATTACACCACGTGTATTGCATTTATTCTGTTTTGTGCTTGGATGATCTCGGGGAAGATTGCAATGGATCGTGTTATTCATTTCGTGGACCGATTTTCATCCCTTTACTTATTATGCAATTGGAATTATTGTGCGCCAGGGTTTTATAAAAATCGCTGATTATCGCTTCGAGATATTTCTCTGTTAATTATTATACTATTATATACCAAAGTTTCATCAAAATCGGCGATTATCACTGCAGGATATTTCTCTGTTAATGATTAATTTCGTAACAGCCTCCGATTGTCGAATATTTTCTTGAGAATTATTATACGGCAAAAGTTTCATAAAAATCGGCGATTATCACTTGGAGATATATCTCTGTTAGTGATTAATTTCGTAATAGCCACCGCGGGACGATTGTCGAATATCTTTTTAAGAACTACTGTGTGCTAAATTTTCATAAAAATCGGCGATTATCGCTTGGGAATGTTTCTCTCCTAATGATTAATTTCATGATTAGACTGCGGATTTTTATGCATTCGTGGAAAATTTGAAGGCATAGGAACGCACAGAATGCATATAACAATCAAAAGTATAGTACTGGTTATAATATTTAACGAATAAAACAACTGCCTATCTAGCTTCTATTTTTCAATTATACTCATAAGAATCCACAGTCTATTCACAATGGTACATCCTCGCGAATTTGAAGTGTGTCAAACGAGGTTTCTTCCGCAAAACAGAATTTATTATTAAAAAATCATCGATCCAAAAAACGAAAGCCTTCCTTCCGAGACCCGAGACGAGCAGTGTCCAGACCTCTAGACACATGAACCGTTAAACAATTATCTCGACCATGTCCATTAGCTCCTACATTCGGTCTTTGCAACTGAACACGTATTCCCTCCTAAAGAGAGAGATTCGAGCGACTTTCGCTCTCCGTCCCTCTCTGAGAAGCCCAATTATCCGCGTCTTCTTGGCAACCCTCCGAATTACCATTTAAATCCAAACGCTCGAGAGAGCACGTCAGCGGAGACAAAAGGATTACGCATGCTCTCCCCTATCCACCGCGAGAGAGGATCGTACGCGTGTCTTTCCTTGCAAACTCGCTCGCTGCACTCGTCCGTTTCTCTTCTTCCTATCTCTTACACTCTTTATACTCTACTCGCGATCGATTACACGACGTCGAGCTTGACGCGGCTCGCTGAATCCTCTTCCTTCTTTCACATTCTTCCAACGCAACACACGAGATTAGCTATTGCGCGTTCCCATTCGTCCACGCATGAAAATTTCCCCTCCGTTTCAATTTTCCCGTCACAGTTGCTCCTTGACTCGTGAGCCACCCCCTTTGTAGTCGCCGTGCTTCTCCCCGTTCACGAGCAGGCAGTTGTTGCGCGAAAGGGATCGTGAAAGACGCAGCGGACGACTTCGCTGAAGTCAAGCTCTTTAAGAACGAACGTCGCGTTCGTTGCGTTTTCTCCGCAGCGGAGAAAGAACAGAAGGAATATCGACGTCGAGAATATCTCAACCAGATATTCTATATCCCTCCTCTGTGGAGAAGAAAGAGGGACAGCTGTGAAGCGTGTGTTTTGAAACACGGCTGATTTATCGTGGCATATTCGTTTGAAAAAAATATCCGTACAGATATATGTAGAATGGAAAGAGGAGGTTGGATGTGTCCACGATGGCGGTGTTCTTGTTAAAAATTCACCATGTTTGTCGATGAATTTTTGAGAGAGACGAAACACGCGCGTTCCTCTACGTACGTAGGTACAAACAACTCAACTACCGGAAATAAAACTGCGACTACGGTGTCCCGGGTAAACTCCATTTTTCAGTCCCTTCGCGAAACAAAGTCGCTGGCTCCCAACGGCGATACCATAAATTGGAATTATCCGGTGCATTATTTAGACCGGCTATCCTTCGCGTAAATTACCACTCGTCAGCGAGTAACGCTTGATAAATCGCGTACATAAAGAATATTCTTCAACTTCCCTTCGTTCCTCGTGTTTCCCTCCTTGTACTCGGAAGATTGAACTTTCTCAGCCGCGATATATTTAAGAAAGATAAAGTTTCTCTTCGATTTTAACCCTTTGGTCTCCTTTGTCGAGTGATTCGACGACAGATGTGAATGAAGTAATTCTGAAATTGCTAGTTTACGATCCTGGATGAGCGATAGGCACACATATACACTGCCGGCCAAAAGTTTCGAATCACCTCCCACTTTTCATCAATATTAAATCTGCTGCTAATTTTTTATAGATTTCAAGTTTATCTCAATTCGACTTTTATCAATTGATTCGAATGGCAAAAAATTCTCAAAGTCGCTGACATTTTTCTGCAAATTTTTGTGTAAATTGCAATGCTCGGTGATTCCAAACTTTTGGCCGGTAGTGTATATCACCCTTAACCCCTTGACCTATGACTCTTTTGCTAAAGACTGTGATACTGTTTTAGTAACTGTCAGAGGTCAGGGAGTAACACTTGTTAGAGTATAATTGCTTAAATAGTTTATCATAAAGAACTCGACACGCTTACATATCGGAGGTTCGTTCGCGACAGAAGACCAACGAGTGCGGAGCCCTGGTAGAACAAAAGAAAATCTGCGGATACACAGGAATAACCGAATCACGGATCGCAGAATTCCGATCGATCTCTAATACTTCCCCTCGATTCGTGATCCTACTGGTCCAGCCATTCCTAAACGCTCAAGACACGTCGAGTGTTTCGCTTTCGGGAGAGTTTTCGTTAGCAGTTTTTAGCAGTAATTTTTCCTACTTATATATGCAATTATTTTTCTCACATTCTCACCGGAATCTCTGCCACGAGTCTGACACGTTGTTATAGGTCAAAGGGTTGTTAGGATGTGCTCGTGGTAGTTGCAACCAACTTTCGAGCCTTGTCGATTTTAGCACGTGGTGTGCCGACTAAATCTAATAGGTTCGTCTTCGAAGGATCACCTCCGTGATTAGGAGGACAAAACAACTATTGCTATTGACTAAACTACTTAAGAGCGACTCGTGGCGTGGTCAGTTGACTTCTGTCTGTCCTTTCTTTTTCGGTCTGTCGGTGTCTTTTACGAGATTTCACGGCTCGACAATTCATAATAGAAAAATATAATTTCTTTAATTTTACCTTTTTTCATCTGAAATTTTTTTTAACATGTTGGTGAGATTTTTCTGATGAAAATGAGATCAAACACGATATAATTTGAACAACATTTACTTATTAATACTTATTAAGTAATTAATTTAATGTCGGCCTCCCTCCACGTAAAAAAAAAAAAAATGTAGGGCCGATTCTACAAGTGTCAGTCAAATGGCAGGCCGATTCTACAAGTGTCAGTCAAATGGCAGGCCAATTCTACAAGTGTCAGTCAAATGTAGGGCCGATTCGACAAGTGTCAGTCAAATGGCAGGCCAATTCTACAAGTGTCAGTCAAATGTA
>NW_017100433.1:993890-1024844 GCF_001263275.1 Habropoda laboriosa | reverse complement strand
TGAAATATCTGGCGTGACAGTGAACGTGTTAATAAGTAAATGTTCATCAATATGTTAAGAAAAATTGCGGGATAAAAGAACGTAAAATTAAAAAAGTTGGTATTTAAATCGCTTGGTTGCCTCGACTCACGTTTCATCCTTATCTTTTATTCGCTGTCCTTGTCTACGTTCGGCAAACTACAAAGGCGGGCGCGAGGCTCGAAAACGTAGTCCCTGACTCTACAAGTGTCAGGTTTAGCTTCCTTGCAGACTGACACTTGTGGAGAATTTACTGTGCATGCTAAGAAATCTAAGGGTCGGACGGCCGGCATACCTGTCGAGGATTAAACAGGGGTTAATGCTGTTCCTATCAAGCAGATATCTTTTTAAGTGCATCTCAAATAAAATTCTAAAAACAATAGAGAATTATTGAAAAGAAAATTCAAAAAAACATTTCGAGTTCAGAGCTGCATCGATTATAAAGTTTCTTATTTTACTTCGTGTCGTTTTCACAAATTTTCATTTCACGTGTGTATTTATCTGTTTTTCATTTATCTCTGTTTTCGACGTCGCATTACGTCGAAATTTGTCACTGTTATCTGCAGCCTGGCAATTTATAAAGCCGTATTTTCTTTCTGCAAATTACTCCGGCTAGGTACACTTAAACACTCCAGTATTCACGTATTCTATTAAAAATTACGCGAGTTAAAATACGGGCGCGTATTTAACTGCACGTGAAATAGAAATCTCTAAATGCGCAATGTGCTGAAAATTACACCAATTAAAATATGTTAATACAGGTGCATTAAAAACAGGAAAAAACAGGAAAACGTTGATACACGTTCAAAGACGCGATCTCTGAAGTTTCAGAGGCGTTGAATATCGGAGTGAATTCGAGGTAAAGAGGGTGAATTTTGTCGAAAATTCCTCCAACTTCGATCCACGCCGGCGGAGAATTTGTAACACTGGTAATTCCTTTTTCAGAATTGCGGTAACATATTTATCGACGTTTAATCAGCGAGAAAATTAGCGTTCCTCGGTCATCTCGAATTTTCTCCAATTGCAAAACTTGTACGCACAGACTGGTAACTAGCGCCGCCTTGATATCTCAGAAACTACAGATGTTGTTTAACTTTATAACTCTATCCGAGCCACCTAGTCCATTCTAATGCTCTTATCTAGCATAATACTACTCGCCTGCAAGAGAATTTATAATAGCCTGTTCTCTCTTCGTGCCTTCTCCGTACGTGCTTGGTTCTCGTCGTCTCGAGTCCCTAGCTTTTGGATTTTAAGCAATCTCCGCTCGAATAATTCAGTCGTGAAACTTAGAAAAACGAATTAAGATAAAGGGAAGGAGTCGAAAATTCACTTGCCAAACAACTGGTCGAAGTGAAGTCTCGTAAGAAGCAGAAGAATTCGAGTAGTGGAAAAGTCGTGTGTATCAGTGTGTAAGAATAAGTTTTCAAGAGAAGATAGAGTAAGAGAGTTGTTTTAACTTGGTTTCTGCTTATCAATAGTAGTTTACAATGCTAACCAAGTTTATTACAACATCAACAACCCCCTTATCCCGAAGAAACTTCAATCTACCCTCAATTTCGCCCGGCATTAACGTACTAACCGTACCATTCTGCATTACGAAGCCGGTTTAATCCGCATCTTTCGAGCTCATTTCGTGAAACGCAGATTTCTCTGGACCTAACTCGGTCATCAGCGGGGACCGCTTCTGCTTCCCGGTCTCGAAATCGTTGCGTCGATGGAAAATTAACGAGAGAGAGGGAAGGAGAGACGGAGAAAGAGAACGATAATTAGAGAGGGATCAAAATAGAGAGAAAGGAACAGAGAAAGAGAAAGATCGAGATGAAGATAAAGAGGGAGAGGGGCAGAGAAACAGAAAAATAGATGGAGGGAGAGACAGAGAGATAGATGGAGAGAGACACACAGGGAGGAAGATAGATAGAGACACACAGGGAGGGAGGGAGATCTTTGGAAAAATGTTCCTTTACCAGCCGAGTCCCTTATTAAAGTCAATTTGCCGTGTTTTCGCGGGCTTATTCGCAACGGCGAGGTTCCGTAGAAACCGGTCTGGCACGGATGCCTCCGACAAAAACGATCTCTCTCCGCGAAGAGGCGGCTCGTTCAGCTATCCGAGCTCCTTCCTCTCGAAATCAAGAAGTCGGAATCTCAGGACGGAGTCGACGCGTGCACCGAATACGGGCCAACCACGGTGCCTGATTATAAATCTTGCATTCTACTTCTACGGGAATAACGTTACTCTGCATAACACGGTCTAGACTTGGAAGCACACGAGGTTACAGAACCGTTTCCACTCTCCTGTAATCGTGTCGGTCATTTAAATCGTATACAACCTTATCGAAGGATGGAATTCGTAACAATTGTTTCAACGTGCACTTTCAAATGTTCCAATCCAAGGAGAACGGTCAGCTTTTTTTTCCCTCTTCTAAAGAATATAAAATCGTCGGGATATTGAAAGAGATAATCGAATGTTTTCGTTCCTCCTTCTTCTCTCGCTCAGACGACTTTCTATTATAAAACGAATAGATTCCTTTTACGATTCTACAGCCCCATGAATCGAGATCGATTTATGAAAACTGCACCGGCGCAGCGTATCTCGACGTCGTAAAAAAGCGCTACAACTTGGAAGAAAGAAGTCGCAAACCTTAAGAAAACCCGCGGTTTCCTCTCTCTCTTTCTCTCTCTCGCCGAGATGGATCAGATTTCTTCCCGCATCTTTCAATATGTACATCCAACTCCGTTTTCCATCTATCCGATTACCGGTGTTGCGGCAAACTTCCCTGCAAAGTCTCTCTCCTCTCGGCGAATTCCAACAGTCTCCAACTCGTCGATATAATTTGCATAAGTTCCCTGAAACGGGTGTTTGTAAAACTAGCTCCTCCGTACCCGGAATCGACCAACCTAACAAAACAGCCTAAGGTCTCGAGGATGAAACGGGGAACGTCGTTCGTTTTCCCTCGGTTCTACTTGACTCGCGGCAACCTGATCCGCTACAATATGCATGATCAAAGCACAGACGAAAAATGTTTGAGCGGCTGCCAGACGAAAAACGGCCAGCGACGCTGGCTGAATGGCTGGTCCTTACTACTTAAGAATCCGGCACGCGGTCGGGCCAATGCCTGACGTTACTACTTACCCTGACTGATCAGACGAACAGAGCTTCCGATTTGTTGGAATTTTTACGATCTTTTGACCTGAAGTTTATTGCACACTTTGCTGGCCTGAGGACAGACGCGGAAGTACGCACCCACGATGAGGAGCGCTACGAGACGTTTTGATACAGTATTCTTTTCACACAGAGAGAGATAAAAATAGAGAAGGAGTGTTCGGTCTTCACACGCACGATTTATGGCACGATCGAACGGCAACGGCTATTTTTGAGTTCAGGATTTCATTTACTGCTTGTACGTGTCTAATTACACCCTGGCGAGGGTCACTAGAATTGCTTGTTGAATAGCCTAAGAACATGCCATAAACCACGAATTTCCGAACGGTACGCTTGCCGATGAGTCACCCGGAGGAAATTCCAGCTTTTTGGGACTTTCCACCCTTCCAAGGTGACAGCGCGCTAAGGGCGCACTGGAGGGGCGGTGAAGACGCTGTTAGACACCCTGATTGGTAAATGTAATTGTTAACCAATCAGCGTGCTCTAACCAAAAAACTCTCCCACGGACGTCCGAGGGACGACGTCGAGATTCATTCGTCCAACAATCACCAAGGAGCAACCAGCTGAAATTGTAACCACTTCACTAGTCCCAGTCTAACTGGGTGGTCCTTCGAGAAGGTTTTGAAATAAAGTTGGCACACCACGTGCAAGTACAAACCAAGCTCGAAAGTTGATTTTGCAACAATCACGGGCAGTAACAAGGAGAGACAGATATGTAGATAGAAGGAGAGGGGCAAATAGAGAGATTATTATTATAGAGAGAAAGATTACGTATACATTATTACATATTACCTGTTTATTAACTAGACTACAGATTTCCGCTGTAATTATATATACCATCAAACAACACGTAGAACTGACGCGTTCTTTTCTACAAATATAGAAATAAGAATACTATTCCACTGCAGTCTCTGGACACTTTGTTACTTATAGGTGGAGTGAGTTCATAAGTGAAGCTGTGAGATTGACTTGCAAATCAAAAGTTCCGAATTTATCGAGAGAAATAAATAAAAACCCTGCATGGTCCATTTATCAACGAAGAATAATAAAAGTTACCCATAAATTATACGCGGAAGAAAATTTCGATAAAATTAATTTTCGCCGCTATTCAATAGTCATTCGCGATGTTTCGATATTCGCGGACAAAATATTTTTCCTCTAACCTACACACACGCACGCAGTTTCAGAAATATTCCGGCACACTTCGATGTTATTATTCTGGAAAATGTATTCCACATAAATTTCAATAAATTTACTGTTCACAAGTGGTCGAATACAGGAATAACAGAAAGAGAGGGAGAGAGAGAGTTTCGATTAATCGCGACTGGATATAAAGGATTTCGAGTGGTTTCTAGGAGGCAGGAGGTCTGACATCAAACGACCGCGTCTACTTTAGAGGAGGAGTTAACTGGAACCGACTCTGGCGACGACTTTGAAGGTAATTGCACGTCGTTCAAACGTCTGCTACGATACGAGGCACGCGAAATAGTGCGTTAAACGTTCGAGGTAAACGATGTACACGAACCCAGAAGAGAGAGAGAGAGAGAGCTGTACTTAAAGACCGGAAGAGACTGAGAAGAGGGAAACGGATACAGACAACGGGTGGGAACAATCAACTGAATGCGAACAGCGCATTTCAATTCCACCGTTTAATCTCGACCAGTTGAAACAGTCAATACCATCGTCGGTCATTCCTTCGGCAAATAGATAGAGATCTGTTAACGTAACTGGCTTCGATCTCTTCCATTTTCTATTCCTTTTACGATATATCGGAGCTTCGGTGAAGTTTCTCTCCAAGTTTAGTTCCGAAACGATCGTAGATTAACCCTTTCACCGTGGATTAAGAAGACGACGTTCGGCAATGGAATTGCATATTTTTTTGTGGTTGAAAACACTTGGAAATACCGTAAAACTTGTTCGATGATATGTACCGTAGGAACCAACGACGGAAAAATATTGAGGGATCCAACGGGAATCGAACCCGGGACCTTCGGCTTAGCAGGCCGAGGCTTGGCGCGCTACGCCAACCACTCCCTCGCTATTATCCCGTGCCGGTTTCCTACTTCTTGGGTACGGAGGCCCCGACACTCCTTGTGTGGTACATTTCAGAACAAGGAATACATATAGCCCTGCGTCGCTGTCTGGACAGTACGACGTACGGGTTAAATTCACATTAAAAAACGTATTTCCACTTTTCGAGATACGTATCAGCTTGCACGCTACGGTTGCCTCGAAGCTGTACCGTTCTACGCGCAGTTTTTTCGCGAGTTAACAATGTTAGTATCGTAATCGGTGCTTCATTACTTCCTACCATGCGATTCGTTGTATCTAGGTTAGTAGAGAGTAACAGTTGGTTGAGTTGTAACATTGTTAAGCGCTGGTGCTTCTTCGTTCGACAGAAACAATAAATATCAGAGTCAGTCGGAAACAAAAATCATTATTGCACGTTTCGAAGGTCTTTGAATTTTAGTATCGAAGCAGATGCTTGGTACTTAATTTTACCGAATATGGCCCGCGATCCGTCCCCGCGAAGTCTTTAAATTCGGCCCTCTAGGTACCGACTAGCCTTTTTTATCTAATATTTAGCTAAAGTTGTATCAAACACATACAACGTTACATCGGAGATATTAACATATCGATACATAAAAACACACGCGAGAACCCATTTAGTTTGGTCCTTGACTCGCAGAGAGGGCGATCATTTGGCCCCAGAACCGGGAAAGGTTGCCCATGCCTGCGCTAAAGCAATACGCGCTACCCAAAAAAAGATCAAGAAAATCCATGCAAACCCGGTTAAAATCTAGAGCTCTTCATAGAGCGATACACCAAAGCGTGTAAATCTAACAATATTTCTCGTAAATCGCCTGGAGCTAATGGAACAACGATCGACCATTCACAGCTTAGGATCGTAAAAGTGTTTTCGAGCAACGGTGACCAGGATAAAAGTGGCGGGGGATGAGAGAAAGCTGTGGAATATATATATACGCAGCTAGATCGCATTTTACACGGTAGCATCTGTTCCGGTCAGAACGATAAGAGTTAATTAACGATCGCGGAAGGAAAAAACGAGCCGGCCGTGGTATTTCGACGAGGCGACCGCAAAGCGAAACGCTGAAATATTCCGCGAGCGGAACACCGGCGGAGAATTAACGACGGGGCTCGGCCGACTTCGGCGTTAACACGAGCCCCGAATGAAATACTGGCCAACTCGAACCGACTGGAATTTTCCCCTTTGCTCCGTGATCTACCTTCCAACCGACGCCGACGCCGACGCGCCGGTGGGATCGCGTGATTAACGCACCGCCTATGCATACGCTTTCATTCATGAGTATCGCGACTCTCAACCGAATGCGAAGCGAACGTAAAGAGACGATTCTTAACACTTCGCTGAGGGAACACGCGAATTGTCGTTGTTCCTCGTCGTACAACGAGTGATCGGAAAATGTCCAGACTAACGTCGTTAAACTTTGTTAGCAAAAAGAAAAAGTTCCACGTTAAAATGTAAAATTCAACAGCCAATGCCTTTTGCATACTTCTGAAAATACTGTTTGCAGGCACTTGTGTTGCGGGCAACTTTTTAAGCACTTTTATTTTTTCAGACTCCGCTTTTTCTGTGCTAATGTTCCGAATTATCCTCGAGTTGAGCGCAACTTTTTAGTCTCTTTTATTCCGCGAATTTGGCTCTGTTTTTTAAGTACCGAAGCATTTTTTAAAGCTCCTTTTAATCTTTGCCGGACGTTCGAGTTATTCCAAAATTGACTAACTATTTCGTTTCTTTTAACTCCCCGAATTTCTTTCCCCCTTCTAGGTACTCAAGTTTCTTCCCCTTTTTACGCTCTTTTTAACCTGTCCGCTGTGTCGCATTACTTTGAAATTAAGTTCCCCGAAACTTTTAGTTCTTTCTATTCCGGGAATTTGGTTTTAACTCCGTGCAAGGACTGAATTTTTGTACCGCTTCCTTTTTATATCTCCGAGCGTTCCAATTATTTTTTTAGCGTTTGGAATCTTAGAAGCTGCACCACTACTGCAGAAAACGTTTGAAAACAGTCCTCGAAAACTTAGAAAGGTTCCACTTTGGTCCAACTTGACCGTCTAGAATTTCTCTTCTTCTGCACTTTTCTCAGAATTAGCAATTGTTGAAGAAGAACGACCAACGGACCCTCTAGAAATTTTTGGAATTAATATACCAAGTGAAAAATCTCAAGATCCTCCTCGAAACTCGAGAACCCAAATACTCTTAGATTAGAAATCCCACAGTGTAACTTAATTGAAACATTGTTGAAGCAAAATAAGTGTACTGCGTGGAAAACTCGACATCCTAAAATATTGGAAGAAGCGAGTTCTTCTTCGCGGTACGTTTATGACACGTCCGCTAAATATGGTTTGGGGATGTCTGCGAACACCCCAGGTATAAATGTGCACACTGTCACCACGTTTTGTAGGCAGTTCTAATTGTGCGCCCGTCTTTTGAACATCGTCTAAAATATAATTATTTACCTATGTCCGGTCGCGCAGCCCACCGGCCAGTAACACATCATAAATTAATAAACAGTCCTTTCCTAGCCCCTAACAAATTCCTTCCCTATCATAAAACAGTTCAAGTCGCATCCTGGTCATGTTTCCTATCCCTTTCCGGGTTTTCCCCAAATTATTTCAACTTTTGCCCACCAGCTTCACCCTCACGTTCTCCTTCCACTAGTTTCCTAATGTCCAATCAGACCTCCGCATTTTTCGAGACCTTCTTTTCCACCACCTTCAACGTCCAACCAATCGCAACATACACCGACCTAATATATACCCACGCACCACCACAAATAAACGAGAGTTGAAAAATATTCTGACGGAGAGAAACCTCTTATTCACCATCACCACACACCAACTACTAGAATTTCGCCCTTCCGGGATTAACACATCGGGAGCGCAACGATACTAACTGAGTTCGAGCTGAAACCAGTCTCGTTCACGAGTCGAGAATCGTACAACCTACTTTACTCCACACGAGTCATTTATTTAATATAACCCCTCAACAAACATTATAAAATCGAGCTGAAACCAGTCTCGTTCACGAGTCGAGAATCGTACAACCTACTTTACTCCACACGAGTAAACAACACGTATTTAAAAGAACACTACGTCAATTCTCCACTGAAACATTCAACCACGCAAATTTCAGTCGTCACAAAACATATTTCAAAAGCTCCAATTCAAGCCTCGCACTCACTCTTCCTCCACTCTTTCACACTTCGGCCATTCCTCATGCACGCAACCACACGTTCGTCTTAATATTCACGCGGACCATTTTCCACGTATCGGCGATACGACAGGATGACAAATTTCCACCCAAGACAAACGAGCTGTTGCGACCTGATGAGGACGCAACGAAGTCTCGAAGACCGTCATATACCCCCCGTGGGCTCAGCAGCGCGACACTCGGACAATAGGTCCCAAAAACACTCGGGACCATAAAACATTCGTCACCGAAAAAGGTCACAGTTTTCGTCGACCAATAGCCGAACACACCACGTTTTCCACCTCCATAACACAACCACCAATCAGAACCAACCTGATCCCTATATATACATCTACACACCTCAAAACAGGACATTAACAGTACAACGAGAGCACGAGGCAAATCGTCAAAAAAAAAGAATAACCGAATCTCACCTAAACATCTATCAACGATCCGAAAGCAAATAATTCATCACCATCTATTTCAACGAACCGAAAGAAAAACATCTAATAAAAAAAAGCATCTAACCCAACAACGAAGTTTCATTCCACCTGGAACCAGCAAGAACCATCAACAACCTGCGCCAGACTCCTGGTCATAACAGTTGATCAAGGTCCACGACGCAACACGAGCCATTCCCACAAATAATTTTCCATCAGACTTACAAACTTCCCGCCGTTCCTAGACACCCCCTGCGCAATTACCAAAAAAACTGCTCGCGTTAATACTTTTTTCAACGATGTAAAACTGAAAAAAAAATAAAAAAAAAATATCCACGGCACACAATCAAAGGCGAGGAATCGAGTGTGACGGGACGAGAAATTTGTCAGCATGTTCGCAACGGCCGGTGAAACGAATAAATTTCAGCGCGAGTCCGCGAAAATTTCGATGCCGGCCGGAATTAATTGGCCAGGGCCGGTGACGTTACGACTGGGTTAATCACTTTTTTCTTTCCCCCACTGCGCGGCGAAGCGATATTCGCCTACACGTATGCGTATTTTTTTTCACTCTCTCTCCCTCACGTTTAAACGCCTTCTCTCACCTGTACATCTGTTGGAATTTTTCCGCGTGTACACCGTCGCGGTGCCAGCGGAAATTCGCGAAATTTTGATTTATTCAGAGTCCGTTTGCGAATAACAGAACTCGCCGCTGCAAACACACGTCGAATTGAATGTTTACGCGCGAACGTCACGAACCCAAATTAAATACACCGCGAAATATCATCGGAGCGGCGCGTTATGACTCACCCTACTTGCCGCGCCTCGTTGTTACAATTCAGTCTCGTTAACGCGCCGCCACTCTCGAGCTGAAAAATTCCTCCGCCGTTTCGACCGAACGAGCCAACTTACTCCAATTACATCACAAGTGCCGTTTCTTTTCCTCCTTTCTTTTTTCCACACACCGCCGGATACCGCGCAACGGAGAAATAGGATAGTCTGGAAACGTTAACTCCGCCACGAGATATCGTCTATGCACATTTCACTAATTACAACGAACGTACAACACGTACCATTGAAACTTTACGACAGGTAGGTACATACGTACCTGGAGGGCTACAATTCGCATCCCAGTGCCAAGAATATAATCCACCGTCGCAATTCTCTAAATGTATCAATGAATATCGTGTATTTCCGTGCAAACTGATAATGACCGAGGAATAACCCAACGTACTCCGAAACGTGTAATACATTTTACCATAATACTGACCTACTTTCCCTGAACCTAGTCTAAATTAATGCTCTAAAAGCCCCAAGAACGTAAGCTTAATCCTCTCCGTAGATACAAAACCGTTTAACGTTCACAAATAATAGATCAATTTCCTTGTTTTCTACTCTAGAAAATTTACAACATTCTACACGCTTCGCCTGTTCGCTAAAAATCTGAGTGAATTCTCTCCGAAGGAAGTGCGAATAATCGATCACACCTCCGAGCAATGCTGTCGCCAGGTTGCGTGGAAAATCATGCGGAAATAGCGCGTAGAATGACGAGAGCAGGGAGCAGAGCAACAATTACCAAACGTTTCGCATGGAAGATCGATCGTGGCGCACCTTAATAAATTACCGCAGTGATTATGACCGGCATAAATCCGCCGGTTCGACGTGGCCACGCTTTCAATTTCCTAACGGTCCGGCGCGACGCGGCGTCCACCGGGTAAACAGCGTAAGAGGATGAAACTCATCCTCTTATCGGTCTGTTTGAGCTGATTACCGGCCAAGCGGTATACATCGTAAAGTGCAGGGTAAAAGCCCGCCACTCCCCCCTCTCCTGCATCAAACGCCGTATTTCTAGCCATTTATTAAACTTTCCATCGTGTCCGGCGTTCTGGTTCGCGATACATGCGCCCAACCTTTCATAAACAAGAGCCCGGTGAAATTCCGACGTGAACGCAGTCGATGTACAAAGCTGCGGAATTTATTCCTGCATTTTCCGAACGGCAGAAATTTCTTGAAAAAACAGAGAGGGAGAAGAAATGAGGGAAAAATTGAAATCAGAATTTTCACCCTTTGCAGTGCGAATAGTCCAATTAGTCCGTGATCATTTGGCCAGTGTGTACCAGTATCGCGTAGTTTCTCTTTAATTGAATACTTCAGCGTAATATTAGTTGTAGAACACCAAGTTTCGGTATAATATCGATGCATAAAAATGTGGTTTATTATCGTTGATTGCTGAGCCGTAAATGAGGGAAAAATTGAAATCAGAATTTTCACCCTTTGCAGTGCGAATAGTCCAATTAGTCCGCGATCATTTGGCCAGTGTGTGCCAGTATCGCGTAGTTTCTCTTTAATTGAATACTTCAGCGTAATATTAGTTGTAGAATACCAAGTTTCGGTATAATATCGATGCATAAAAATGTGGTTTATTATCGTTGATTGCTGAGCCGCGTCCTTTGGACAGCCCTCGATGTACCGTAACGGTACATCAGAGGACCGCCGCGGAACAATGGGCGAGCATCGCCTTTCGCGACCACGGTTTTTTGGGAAAAACCCCGATTTTCGCCCCTTCTGCCTTTGTCTCCGACAGCACACGTACCACGCACCCGATTAACCTATTACCTCACCGAAACCATTTCCACCTCATTTTCTTGGCCAATCACATGCATTCCCATGACACCTGCGTCTTGGAGTCATCCGCGTCCAGAGAGAGAGACATTCGATTCCGAGACCAGTTACCAGTCATCCTTCACCAGTCACAATTCATCCACCACGAGTCACAAGTCAACCATATTCACATCAGGCATTTTCACTCATACAGTAGAAAATAAAGATTTCAGTAAAGGGCAGACAAGTGTAACTCAGTACACCTATAACCAGGCCGAAGTGATTAATTTCACAACGGTCAGCGTCCTTACAGCAACGGCAGAAGCATTCTGAGACGGGTCTTACAACCCCACCGTATTCCATACGAGAATACACGGTGTGCGGGACTTAACACTGATCATTGAACGATATCTGAAGGCAAAGTCTGACTCGACATAGAACAGCAAAGTGCTATGGACGCGTATACGCGTCCGGCGAAAGCTATCGGTGTGGACTATAGGCGCATATGTGCGTTTGTCAATTTTTTCGATCTGCCGCGTAGTGCAGTTTCAATTATCTTTATGCATACACGTGCAAAGGAATTACAGTAATAAGTTATTGTTAGTTGCGCCTTGTATACCCAATCAACAGAGTTCACGCTAGCAAAAAAGTATTCCGTCCGCAGCGATCGCAATCGGCAGGGAGTACTCAGCACTGAAAGGGTTGCCTTTCCTAGTTCCAAGGGCCGGAGCAAATGATTGAATAAAATAAGCTCTGCATAACGAACGACGTAAACTTGGCCGAAGTAGATTAGGGCCATGGGTTGCCCATAGTGGGTTAAGGCGACGCAAGAAGTCTAGAAAAGTGAGATCGAACGGATGTATCGACGTGTTCGATTGGTCACACTTAACGTGAATCGGACTTGGTAATCGCTCAAACGTAACTCCGTTTACACGCAACCGGCTTGAATTCGGAGTCTGCATAATCGATGTAACAACCTCCCAAGCAAACCTATCAGCCCTCTCTCCATATATCACCTACCGAGGTGCGAGCAATAAGTAGTTTCTCCTTCGGTATTTCCTTAATTTATCGCCCTCCACTCTCGTATTCGTTGCGCGGAGTAAACGCATAACCGATAATAATTCACCGCTCGGATACGTCCTACTCCAACCGAGTCCACTTGCTCCTCGGACAAAAAGCATCTCGGCAATTTTTAAACCGATTCTGTAAACACATTTCCGGATGGAGAACATCCCCCTCGAAAACGAAACGTTTCAATTGCAACGGAATATTCGGAAATCGCGAGCACCGATACTTCAAACAAGAGGCTTAGTTTTAACGAAATAAAAAAAATACCTCGAATGAAACTTTCCAATTGATTCATCCAGGACGTGTTTAAAAGACTGTTTCGTTTCGACGAGAGAAAATCGTGCAGGATTACGCGACGAATTTTCGTGGGAAGAGGGGTGGCGACGCGATTATAGAGATTATTCGGCCGTTCTAATGGGCGAAATCTTCTTGGGGCTTGCGGCTATTTCAATTTTCCAGAGGCGCTCGAGGAGAGGAGGCGCGATAACCGGATGAAACTCGGAGAGGACGTCGGTCAACTCGAGCCGATGTAGCGACCGAGCCATACACGGCGTAAATTGCAAATTAGCTTAAGCCGGTTTTGATAGGGTTTATGTTCGCCAGGGAGACAGTGAGAGGAGGGGAGAGGAGCAGTTTCAAGAATCATATGCATGCGCGAAACGCGAGAGAGAGGGAGGGTGAGTGACGTGCGCGAGTGTCAGCGGGGGTAGACCCACCGCAGTGAAGGAAAACAATGGAAACCGCTGCAACCGGAACGCGGATCGGCGGTGGCGCGCTGTTAAACGCTCAAGCGAAGCTAAGGGCGAGACGCGTGAAGCGGGATGAGAAAAGAACGGAAGGTGTTTTTCACCATCTTTTGCACGGCGTTTTCTGTCGAAAGGGTGGAATTGCTTGTCAGGTCTTCGAAATTGTGGACGATCGACGGAAGTCAATGGGAATATTCTTAGCTGGTTGGTTTCACGATTTTATTGCTCCTTCGTGTCCTATTACAGGATTTCAGGGATTCGCAGTGTGTTGTGTCCAGCAGATGGTTACAAAAGACATAAATCAAGAAAACGAGTGTAAGGGTAAAATGTGAATTTGGAAAAGAGGGTCGAACGCTTATTATCGTAACACGAGTTTACGGCGACAATGAAATACGAACGAACCCGGTAACACTCCTAAGCTGGACCCTAACAATCCATTCTCCTATAATATTATCTATTGCGCCAAAGCACTGCTCGGAACTCTTACATAATAGTTAATACCTTAAGTAGGTTAAGCTAGTTCCATACGCTGGCACGTCTGAAGGAGCCGTGGACTTCATAATTCAGGTATAATGCGAAAGACGACTTGAACGCGTAATACAGCTTATCAGGATGTCCCTAGGTAACTCAATTAACTTCTTAGGAAACAAAAACCGCTATCTACATACAAATTACAGGAATTAAACGCGCCCCGCTGTTGATAATTCACTTAAACCGCCGCTCTGTTAATTCCGAGATACATACAAGGCGTCCACGTTTCATCAACCGATACCTTTTTCACCTGCAACTCTTCCACCGAAAATCCTCGAAAATTCATCACGCGAATGTTGACTGGGCGAGGGGGAAAAAAAGTAGGGCGGGTAAAACGAATGAAAAATTGGCGAGACAGAGAGGAGGGAGGGGAAAATAATCCGAGGAAAATTCGCTGCGATAAAATTCAACGAGAAACCGTTAGCCGGTTTGGCGAGAGTTGAACGCAGGAAGGGTTTCCGCGTTTATCCTAGAATCGGGGTTTACGCGATTCGAACACTTCAACCCGGTACGCGTCGAGAGAGCTCGATCGGGAATAACAAAGAAACGGACTAATTACGCCGTTCTCCATTCGACGTTCTTTCGAAACGAGCTCGAAAGGAGAGAAGAACGCGTGAGTCTAGGCGAACGAGGACGCGCATAAAGCGTCGTTTAGCGTGGAGAACGTAAAGAGAGCGGTCCGAATAACGGTATAAACTTTTAATTAAACGAGAGGCCAGCGACGAAACGCAACGGGGAAAAGGGGGTGGTGGAGGAAAGTGAGAGAAAAGAGGACGAAGGTAAACGAGTAGGAGAAGGTATTTAGTGTATCTAGGACGTGTCAGCGGGGAGCGTGCCTGACGAAATTAGCCGAAGCGATGCGTCGTCGCGGGATGTCTGCGGGTAGAGAATGAAAAGAAAACGTGGAAATGCGCATCGAGTAACGCCGCGGTGCGAACCCAGACAATAGGAACCGCGGGAAACGCGGCTTCGCGTTACTCATTGCTGGAAACCGGAACGAGGATCCGTGGCGGAGCGCTATTAAACGCTTAAATGGTTCTCCTCCTCTCTCCATTCGTCGCTCCCTTTCTCGCAATAAGGTCTTCCCTTTCGTCGCTCCAATCGTTACTCCCGTTTAATTTCTCGGCGACAATCGGCCCGGTGACGCAAACTCTCGACACTTGCAATTTCAAAGAAATTCTTAACCAGCGCGGCGCAGCGACCGACCAAGCTGAGTCATCCGCGCCGCGTGTAAAAAAGTCGTGGAATGTACAGGGTGGGACAGAGTATGTATCTCCGTTATTTGGAATAATATGGAAAAATGTTATACTTTTCACGTGGATGGATACGTAGAAGAGATTTCAAGAGAATCTCCATTTTTTTTAAAGGTCGTTCGATCGCTAATTACCGAGAAATGTAGTTGGCTGTATCCAGAAAAAATCTAGCGATAAAAGTGAATTCTCCGATGTATGGACAAAGAAATCTTACAACGGGTCAAAAGTGACCCGGCTCAGACTGCCCAACCCTTCAGCCTTCCGACGATTGTATTATTACTTTAAACGTGATTCAACCACTAATTACTAAAAAATGAAGTTTAATATATTTAAATTAAATTCTGACGGAAACAATGGATCCTCCGATGTACAGGCGAAGAAATCTTACAACGGGTCAGATGTGACCCAACACAGATTTTCGTCAGACGGTTAAGCGACGTAGAAAAGGCCACCAACTGGTTTATCGTCCAACTTTCCTAAACTCTGAAAATATACCAACGTAAATTTCTACCAACAGCTAAGACAAACTTCCTCTTCACCCCTGCGCCGCACCGCCCAATCCTGCTTGTTCCGAAAACAATCGCTACCCTTTTCGGCGGACAGACGAACCTCGCCAAACCCTGCGGATTACCATGGACCAAACACTGTAACCAGAGAACACCGACTCGTCGAGATATCCCATCCACGAATCTCACCACGTAGATCGTATGCGGATAGCCTGTAGCGAGAGGCAGCGGCCCTAACACGGTAACGGCCGGCCACCGTCCAAATAGCCGGGTGTTCGTCGTTAACGATGTTTCGTGGAAGGAGCAGAAACGAGGGATAGAGGCTAGCCTCTGGCTAACGCCCGTCCGATATTACACGGGAATCCATCGATCGATTCCCTTCCCACATAGGCTAGACCAGCCGCGCACGGCCTAGTATGCCGACACACAAATCTTCAGCTGGACCAACTATTTAAACGGATCGGTTCTCGTTTCTCGGGTCACACCGGGCCGCCTCGTAAATCCACCGGTGTAACTCGAGATATACCTCGACGAGCCAAGAGAGAACGTCCCTTACGAAAGAGATCTCCATCGGCGTATCAAACGACCGATAAAATGGATCTCCTCACGTGGGAAACACGTGACCGATTCGTGTGGATTGGCGGTGGTGGATGTTTCCACGGGAAATCATGACAGAACGAAGGTTAAAAAACGGACAAAGTACGAATTGAAATCGCGTTAGAGGAATTGCAGGTGGCTTAACAACGAGGGACACGTACGCGCCGAGATTTTGTGTACACCAAACACCGGTTGAATAGCCACGAGCGCCGATTAAATGTCGGCTGGTTAACAAAGCCGGAATTTCCCAGCCGCCCACTAGCAACGGCGACCACGCTTTTTGTTGATGGACAGATATTTCGCTGGGAGAATTTGAAAAATTTCATTTCAAACGGCGCCCTGCCGATCAATTCTCGTCACACGCTCGCCTTTTTTTTACGTTTTTTCCAGTCTTTCCAGAGAAACACGCGTGTATCGAAGATATTATTTGGGAAAGTCCTCGCTCTTCTACGGACGGTAATCGAACGACACAAAGTAATTATTAGTAGGTACGCGAGAACCTCGTAAAAGAAAGTTTCATCTCGTAAATCCTCCGACCAGTCGTTCCACGGATCGGGAAAACGAGGTTAAGAGCATTAAAGGGTCGTTATTTACGGTAAACCGGGTTGGAAATAATCTACGGACGATGTGGATACCTTGACGCCCGCCTGGGACCGGAAGTCGAACGTAACGAAGCCTTTCGCCACCCTCGTTCTCCAATCCACTCGAGACTCGATAAAATTCTAATGAAATCTACGCTGGTCGTAAACTTCTCCTTCTCTTCTCGCGCTAAAAGCAAGCGGCATAGAGGGGAAGTTTCGCAGAATTAATCACCGACACGCTAGAGGACGATCTGTTTTTTTTGTTTTTTTTTTCGTCACCGGTCTTTCGAGCTTGCAACAAGGTACGTAGGAATTGTGGAAAAGGTATAGTTGCTGATTTCGCGACGATAAAACGCCGGTTAGTACAGTTCGCTTATTTTTCGCTGCTATGCATTCTGGACACCGGCGTAGAATTTTCTAACTACGATGGTGGGGGCAAATACAGATAACTAAATATTTCGGCGATAAAAGTAATTCCTAAATCTAAATGTGGCCAACGAAAGCTTACCTTTTTTTGGTACCGAATACGAAGGTGTGGATTGTTTTTTCAATAGCTCCAACGGTTTCCGTGTTACTGTTATAGGAAGCGAAAATACATATGTGGCGGGGACGTCGTCGTCAACAAATCCTTACCAAACCTCGTTCTATTCTTCCACGCGAACTTTCTCTTTTCCAACTCCTTCAGATTGTAGTTTCCGTTCTTTTGTCTCTCCCCGGGTTAAGACTTGCTTTCGTCCTCGAGTGGCCTAAGAAGCGCACATGTGGCATCCAGGTTCGCACGAGGACGAACGGCCCGCTTTCTACGAATTTTCCGTTTCCACCACTTTCTCCACTTCTATCTTTATCTATCGCTACTCCTGTCTCCCTGTCCTAACAATATAAAAACCCAGTACGCCTACACCTCCGGACAGTTTGTCCCTTTACCCTTTATTTTCCGGACAAATTGTACGCCGACCATAACACTTGTACTTTAATAAATTGAGGTGAAAACAGTGCAACGACGTTCCTCACCCACCTCAGTCGATGCCAAATATTTTCGGCCCGCCAAATATTTTCGAATTTACAATTTGCCCCACGTAGGCAAAACTTTGGGACCTCTGCTTTAGTGATTCTTCAAAAATCATGTATTTACCCCTCATCCGTCCCTCGCGTCAATTTGACACACTGTTCCGGTAAAAAATTGTATTATTCGGCCATTTGCAGAAAAAATTTTTTCTTTATTTTCTAATAAAAGAATGCGGTGACTGATCCGCAAGCGATCGAGTCCGACACGCGTGGAGTGCGTGTGTGGCGCGTACCGGCGTGGGCGAGTGTACGAGCGTGAGCGAAAAGCGAAGCGTAGAAGAGGCACCGGAACAAAAGGCAGTTGAAGGCAGCGCGCCTAGGCTCGAGCTTGCCATGCGACAATTGATCCCACAAGAATTTACAAAATTAATTATTCATCTTTTCGTTTAATTGATTCTTTACCATTGCGTCGACACCCAGGGACCTGTTAAGATGCGAAACTGAGGGCCGGATGAGGGTTAATCGAAACAATTCGCACACGATTCTTTCACATTAATTGGTTTCGTTATTCCAAATTTCGAGAATTCTCGAAATTGCTGCTTCTGCAGTGTCTTAACGTCTTAACATCGGCACGCCACTAACTAACGGATCGTCGTGCCATTAGTGCACACCATACACATTAAGAGTGTCTCGCGTTTTTTCAAATCTTAGAGGATTTCGTTGAAATAGCAAAGGACTTAAGGATGGAATGTTGTCGAGGCCTTGTTCTGTATTTTAAAATAAATCTTCAGTTCGAGTTGTCGAGGCGCGAGCCAACGCGACGCGCTTAGTGGATGCCGGATATAACCGGCGCCGGTTAATTTCGGAATAATTCCCTTGTAAAAACAATGTTCAGGTGTTTAAAGAAATAGTCGTCTTCTTCTTGACAATCGTGCAATAAAAACTGACGATAAAACGGTATCGACTGCTTTTCAACTCGAGATATTTCCACGCATTGGAAATTTCTATCGGCGAACATCTTCGTTCCAGATCTAAGAAACCTTGGACTCCGCGCGATTTCCAACTTACCATTTATCTTCGCGACTCGAGAACCGATTAATTCTCCATTCTATCTCCGATCCTTTCTCGGTCAATCAAATTCGCCGCGAAAACGCTCGATCAATCAGACGGTGAAAGAGAGTCGGAACTTTTTCGAGTTGAGCGTTGCTCGGCGAACGAACGAACGGCGGCCGCGGAAAATGCGATTCAAAGAACGGACATAAATCTTACGCATTCGCGAAATTCGCAATGAGCACGCGCCCACATTTTCCTCTCTTATCCAGCGTTTCCTCGCGAAAATCAAAAGCGTCCGGAGGGTATTGCGCCCGATTCGAACCGTAACCGCGTAACCGTATAGAACGATTTCTTCCTGGGAAACGCGCGACTTTTCTCCCGGTTTGTTCCCACGAAACCCCGCTTAATCGCTGCTTTTTCACGCTAGCCTCGACGATAAGCGTTCTGTTTCTATTTAATTAGCAATCCTGGTTATCGTCGTTAATTTAATACGTAATTCTAGCCAGCCTCGTTACGCGAAGGAGAATATCGGCGCCGTACCGCGAACCAGCAAACCTGAATATCTCTCTTCCTACAAATTTAAACCGCTACTGCTATTTTTGTTCTTTATCGCAAGCCTGCTGCTCGAGCTTCTATTTTCCTATTTTTCTAGAGGTTTTTTAATGTCTTTGGAGGATCGGCGGAGTCGTATAGGCGTCGTTATAACGGAATCTAATTGCACGGGATAACCAGACCTCTGGCGTATTTGTTGCGTAATAAAATCTCGATTATCTGACCTCTTGCACGTTGGAAAAAGTAATAGAAAGGAAGGAAAGGGGTTCCCTTTATCGGTGTTACAGCAATGGGAAATAGTTTCCTCTACGGTGTATTCTATTATCCGTAACTAAAGTTTCCACTTGTTGTAGAAAAGAGGGAAACTTTGTAAATAGCTGCAGGTTGCTCCTCTCGTGTGTTCTATTATCGTGTAACGGTCTGTCTCTCCGTTAAATTCGAAACTGAACCCGGAAACGAAAGTGACGTGGGCCTGCCCGACGAATTAATTCCAAGTCTGAGAAGAGAGATATCGCAACTATTCTAATTACGCTAAATAATTAAGCAGACAATTGTATCCAAGTTCGGCCAAACTACCGCCAACAACTTCGCGTTTTCGCGTTTAATATCACGGCCCAGAGGGAGGCTAGGCTCTCCGTCTTGGACGATACGAAAGGGCGAAACTGAAATATCACCGGAAGCTCGTCTTCGACCGGAAGCGATTCCTTCGCCCGTAATAATTCAAACTTTGCATTTCCTCCGGCTACCTATAATTTCTCTTAATAAGTACGACGAAACTTTGGCGAAAAATTCACCGAGATTCCAAATGTTTCTCGACTTTAACAGAACGGCAGATATTCTTTTTCGTTTTTACATTCTTCGATATCTTAATTTCAATTGGTAATTTCGAGAAGATCGTGCCATTTCATTGCGTAAAGCTGATAGTTCGGTGCACGTACATACGATGATCACACGGTCCAAGTATTCGCAATTCGTTCCGCCCTATGGTAACCGAATGTTGCTCGATTAAATTAATTACCCTATTAGGAAAGTTCAGAGCGAACGGCGGCGAAACATCGATCTTGGCAAAGAAACCCCACCGACGATTAATTCGAGCGTGAGGAGAGAGGCTGCGGGGCCTAATCAACCTGTTTCGGAAACAATAGAATTCCAAGTTGAGACAACATTTGCCTCGAAATTGCGCGGACGTCGTTAGTTAGCGGTGCAACTTTTCCAATGAGAATTTCGCCGTTGGAAACGCGACAATTCCGAGGGCACGGAAATCACGTCGAAGGAGGTGGTGAATGAGGAAAGCGGAGGCAAAGTAGCCGGATGATGGCGGTTCGACGGCGCGATCGAGGAAAAAGACGCCACCGGGGAACGCGACGAAAGAGCAAAGTAGGCACCTGGGGAAATACATCAGCGAGCAATCTCGACTGAGTCGAGCACAGCCGGAAATGAGAAAGGGCGATTCTTTAATACCTCGAGCACGACCGTTCACGGTCCGATAGATTCGAGGGGGGGAAAAATTCTCTCGTGAAACGAAAGCGTGCCAGTAATAGCGACTGGTATTGCCCATCAGCCGACTACAATTACATAAACCTTTCGCTCGATTAATATTTGACAGTCATTCGACCATTCGTCTCTCTCTCTAAATTGTCGTTATTTTCACATTTTACAGAGGATTCGCGCGTTACAATTGTTCGCCTCTGGGACTCGCGACGCTTTTTTAATTTAAAATTGTGACCGCGAAGGTGTGATTCGCTCGTGGCGACTGTAATGGTGATTTACTGAAGTGTAACGAGATAATTGCGTAGAAAATTGAAAATTTTCCAACGACAGCGTAGAAAATTGAAAATTTTCCAATGACAGTGTAGAAATTGAAAATTTTCCAATGACAGCGTAGAAATTGAAAATTTTCCAATGACAGCGTAGAAAATTGAAAATTTTCCAATGAAAGCGTAGAAAATTGAAAATTTTTCTATGACAGCGTGGAAAATTGAAAATTTTCCAACGACAGCGTAGAAAATTGAAAATTTCCTATGACAGCGTGGAAAATTGAAAATTTTCCAACGACAGCGTAGAAATTGAAAATTTTCCAATGACAGTGTAGAAATTGAAAATTTTCCATTGACAGCGTAGAAATTGAAAATTTTCCAATGACAGCGTAGAAATTGAAAATTTTCCTATAACAGCGTAGAAATTGAAAATTTTCCAACGACAGCGTAGAAAATTGAACGTTTTCTATGTAATTGATGCGTGTGAGTTCAAACGATACAATAATTCCGCCATTTTTGACTGTGTCGAGAAATGTACAGCTTCAGATAAGTGGTAATTAACTAAATTAAGAAGACGAATGAGTGATTGGAGAAATTGCTTGGAGAGGCTTGAAAATGTTGGAAAAACCACCCAAAAAAGAGAAGAGTGATAAATAACGATGACTCGCGGCTAACGCTGTGTCGCGGTACTCCGAGAAAAGGAAACGCTAACGAGAAGCGAAAAACAACGTATAACAAACAAATAACATTCTAAGAATTGAATTAGACCGCGTAATTTCGAGCTCGCCTTAGAAAACCGCCAACAACTCGGTTGGATTAATGCCAAACCGTCGAAACCAGTCCAAGAATCTCGAATGACGACTTCTCTACCGACGAGCTCGTTCCTCCTACCAAGATCAACGGACTTGCCAAAAATCCTGATACGCAACATGGAAAAATGATCTTCTCGAAAGTGTTCGAGATCGTTTATCTCGGGAACTATGGTGACGTGACAGCAACCATGATCCAAGATCACCGCTCTATACTTCTGCCACGATAAAGGTAGAAATCCACTGCTGTCCGAGGTTCTTAGCAAACAAATTGTGCAAAGATCGCGAAGAAACGTCTCTGAAATGTAATTCGTCGATTCTAGAGCAGAACGAACTGCATCTCAATTTTTCCACTGTTGGATTCCGATGCTTGGTGTTTTTAAAATAACAATTGTATTTTAATAAACACAGACTAGTGTTTTAACAATTCTTCTACGTGTGTCCCGCAGGAGCTTCGACGTCAATGTATGTTACAATTGTAAGGAAAGTTTGGAGGTGAGATTCTAGAGCAAGAGTGTTGATTCCCGTGCTCTTATTTACTCGGTTATAAGGCGTCACGATCTTTTGTCGACCCAATGCGGAACGGGACGAAGGTTGTAGTGAAAATGTTTAATTGTGGTTGTTATTCGGTTAAAAATTGGGTTAAAAATTCGGTTAAAAATATTCTGGATTCGTGGTTCGGCTTCTGGTTACAACATTATATACATTTTTTCGGAGCTGCAAGTTCGAGGAACGGGCCAATCAACGCCTTTCCCGAAGTAAGGTCCCTTTCGCGAGCTTCTATTCGCAGGTATAGACCAGCGCCGCAGGTGAACGTGGGAGGTCGTCAATTTTTCGTGTTTCGAGGACACGACAAAGAGTTTTGGAATTTGTTATCTCAAACTAAGTAGTAACTGTAAACATAGTTTCTATTTCAGCAGCATCCATCGCCACCAAAGATCAGAATTACTCGCCTCCCCAATGGACGTCCAAGTGACTTAACCCTTTCTCTACGAAAGGCGTAAATATACGTCATCTACATCTTTCTTACCGTAACACCTTATTTTATTTTTTTCTTTTAATTAGCCTTGCGAATTTCGCGCCGTCTATTATCGATGGTTCTGCGCAAGGGTGCGCCGCAGCCAAAGGGTTAATTCCCTTAACAATGCACGATGCAACAACCTTCGCTACCAAATCTGACTAACGAAACCGTCCAATTCGCTATTAAACGAAATATTCGACAGCGGGTAGAACGCGTGCAGCAACAAAACCAAATATAAAACTCCGCGGCTTATAAAATTCGCGGCGAGTGTATCTACGCGAGAGTACTTTTACAAAACCGCGGAACAAAACAGAAAAAAAAATTGCCAATCGACGCATCGTAAAAAACGGCAGAACGATCATCGAAAACAATGTCGCCGGTAGAGAGTCGCGGCGATAAACGCTCGTGTTCCGCTGCCCATCAAGCGCGTTCACCCTGTTCCAGTTGTCGTACAAGCCGCGCGAGCAGATTATTGTTTCAACGATCGAATTCTCTATGATAAATTGATACGTGCGTGGGCCATTTAATTTCGCATCGCTCTACGCTCCAACCACGAGTAAATCATCCGTCTCTATAACGCGAGAACGGTCCAACTGATTCTTTACCGATACATTTATCCGCCGCCGATCTAGATTTCCTCGTCATTACGCTCTCTGCCACGCGAAACGTTCTCTCCCTTCGAAATACGGTCCGGCTCGTTTAATTCCGCTTGATATATCGAAGAAGCGGATACAAATGATCAAACTCCGCTAGGTTCAAGATACTTGCGTCGCTTTTTTATTTTTTTCAAGCTCCATGTTACGAATCATTTTTAAATTGAGCAAATTTGTAGGATTTTTATTCCTTTCTAAGGGTACTTTTTGCTCCTCTTTTCAGACTTTCCAGTCTGTGCTTGATGTTCAAATTACTCTGGAATTCAGCAACCTTTTTTTAGTTCTTAGTTTTTCTCTCGTTTTCTACGCGCTTTTTTATCTGTCCGATGTGTTTCACATTATATTCGAAATGAGCAATTTTTTTCCAGCTCCTTTGTTCGCGAAATTTGCGTTTAACTCTTCTGTTGAAGATTCGAGTCTTTTTATCTCGCCGGAGAGTGTTCGAAATGTAATTTAAAAATCGTACGATATTTTCTGTACGAACGTAATACGCGTCTGCACCGGTGCTCTATCAGAGGAGAATAGGGTTCGTGTATATTTTCCAAGGAAGGATTTAATTGGATATATGTAATATATCTTGCGCCGATGGATCGTCGAGAATGTGGTAACAGTCTATCCTCAAGCCTATCCAGTTCCCAAAGGAGAGCTGTCTGGGATTCTGCTACCTCTGAAAACGAATATCGTATCGGCTAGGACACGACGTTGTGATACAAAGGCGACGTACGAGAAAGATACCCTAAATTATCGTCTAATCCGAAATTAAGCAGGTTGCAATGTTAAAATACGACACGTTTAACGGAGAATGTTTAACGAAAGTTTGCGAAGGGTGCACGAAAAGATGTCGCGAGAACGTGGTTTCGAGACTGTTTCTCCTTCCAATTAGAGGCTTCTCAAACTCTAAGTTTTCCTCTATGTACTCTCTCTCTTCTCTACTTCATACGCGAGATTCCTAGGATTTCTCTACCTTGAAGGAAGTTTCTCTAGGGAAAGTCAGTTGCGGATCGTGGAGAGGTTCATTTTGGAATTAGGATGAACCGTGTCTCGTTTAATCCGCAGCTTTTCTCGTGGTAACTTAACCCTTTAGTAGCGAGAGATGACGTTCGGATTATAATCTTGTAGGATGTTCCGGCCGAGCGATAGTCGGATTGAGTGAGGTGTGAATGTGGCTGGATTGTTCACACTCTTTGCAACGTTTCCGCACTCGTTTACAAGAATTTTACGTTTACAAGAAAAGGGAGGCCGTTCTCCCTTAGGGTAGCTGTAGGTTAAGCGGGAATAGTTTTCCGAAGCGCATCTCTGGGTAGTCCTCTGGCACGTCTTTTCCGAGGAGCACGTGGAAAAGGTTTTCTTAATTTACGATTGGTCGAAGGAATGCGAGGAAAAATCTTATCCGCTGTGGACAGTGTCCTGCAGGAGCGTGATGGTAGTCCCTTGTCTTTAGGTGATCTTAATTTGCAATTGTTCGAAGGAACGTGAGACTGAGGAAAGAGGGAGGAAAGGATTCTGTCCATGACGAAGCGTCTCCTGGAGGAGCGAGAGGGTAGTATCTCATTTTAGGGTTGCATACGACAGAGCAAAGAGTGTTTGGACCGAGTGACAGTTCTTCAATCGGCACGTGGCAAGAGCGTATGAATGCGTATACAAATCAAGAGCGAAGTGAGAAAAAAGGATTGCAAGAGACGAAGGGTACTCAGGAATAAAACTATATTCCCATGAAAAAGGAATAAACGAAAGGATCAACAAAGGAACATAGCGGTGTATCCAGTCGCTCCATCTCTGTCAGAGAAACGTGAAACGAACAGCGGCGAAAGTAGCACGATGTAAAAAGAGTGCAGCGTTAATTAAGGGCGTCCAAAGTAGCCGAATATTAAAGCACTGCAACTTCCAATTCCATCTATCCAGTCGATTCCGAGCCAGCCGTCATCCCCGATAAACCGAGTTTTCACTTTATGCACATTTCCATCTTTTCGTTTCTGCTACGTGGAAAAATGATCCTCCGCGGACGAAGCGACAAACCGACGACGAGGGAGAGAGAGAAGAGCCTACCTACATATGTATCTGAACGCTAATGAAAAACAGTCCCTTTGTCGATCGGAGGCGCAGGCCAGGCTATTAGAAAATCAACGCGATTCCGTTTGCAAAGCACGATAGATCACGGTAATCAGAAATGGAGCTGCATCGACGGTCCACGCAATCCGTGATTGATCATAAGCGAGGCGAATCGTTAGGTAGCCGTGTGTGCATCGCAGCCTACACAAGCTGCATCATTTGCATGATGAAGCAAAGTAATCTGACACTTCATTCGCCGACGCTACCGTCCACCGTCGGCCATATTCACCCTGTGATCGGACGATCGACTCTCTCCCCTTCCTCGTGAAATCCAACGTAGAGAATGGATAGATTTTAGTTGATCTCGCTGCCACGGTGATTGCATGGTGTCTCGCCATAATGGACCGGTATTGCGGGACTGGGTAATGGCAGCAGGCGATTCGAATACTCGTTCGATTTGCTAATGGAACCTCGTGAATCGTTTTTTCACGGTTCTACGTTGTAGAGAACTGACGGAACGCTACAGATCAGACGCTACCGTGCTCGGATTAAAATACATATTTGTAGGATTGAAAAATGTTCGCTGATGCCTGCGTTGTTTTAAGGAACAAAGGCAAAAGGCGGAAAGGAGAGGGGTAGAAGGAAGGATCTTCTTGGTAGATAGGGGTGTGATGTATATAGAGAGAAGGTAGAATGTTATGAGGGTTGTTATTGCCAGTGTTTGAGATAGAGGGTTGTCTGAGTTCTCTTAGAGTTGTAAGAGTCGTTTTGTGGTTGTAGAGTTGTATAAATTCACTTGTCACACTTTGTCAACGGTTGCTATTACCGGTGTTAAAGACAGAGTGTTGTATGAGTTGTTCAAGCGTTACCTTAGAGTCGTAAAAGTCGCTTTACAGTTGTCAGAGTTGCACGAGTTGCAAATTATTATTTTATACACTTTTGTCAATTGTCACTACCGCGAAGCGTAACCATAAACCACCGAAAAAAACCCATAACGATAAAGATTCTACGCCAGCGAGAGATTCGCTTAATTCGCCGAATTCTACCTCTTCCTTAAATAAAGAGTAACATGATTACTCCGCAAGAAGAATCGAAAATCGGTGGTCCAAAATGGATTCCCATTTCCCAACTATTAACCCACATAAAGAGACCGTATATCAAGCTAAGATCGTGAAATACTTTTATTGAAATCCACCGTGACTAACACATTGACCAAATCTAGTTCGAACTTCCCGGAACGATTTTCACTACCCAACTTCGGTCGATAAAGAAAAGCGTAGGAGGCCGCCGTTCGACGCAACAGTCGCTCAATCCCTCGCAACTCTTCCGAAATTCCCCATAATTCCACGTTTTACTGACGCGCCGTTTTATTAGCCCGGGTGGCGAGAAACTCGCCGCGCAGACGTAACGCGACGAGTCGCTGGAGTTAAAAACAGTTGGCCGTAAAGCGTGAACTTTTAACGATAAATTCAACATCGATCTCGCTCTGCCTATAACCCAAGTAATGCACCGTGATGAAATTCCACTGGTTGCCGGCGGTCGTTGCCCGTTCCGCCGCTGCAAACGTCCTGCCAGAGATACCTATATTAAGAGATACCGCCTCGTTTATTTAAGAGCTCTAATTGTCCGAGCTCATTATCCGTGCAATTAGATCGGGCGAAATTTTAATCTGCCGCTCGTGCACCTCTCTCTCTCCCATTCTCAGGTGAGTATTAAATAAGCCTCTGGCTGAATGAAAAATCTCTCAGATAATACAAAATTAATAGGTCCGGATTTTTTCTCTCCTCTCTTCTCCTCCTTTCTTCTTGCCGGCGAAAAAAATTCATCCTGCTGCGACTAGGTATCGCTGGAATACATTGTCGGTAACGAGACCGAACGCTATCGTGCTCTATTTTTAACTGGAATTCTCTCTGATGGAATAATGTCTCCTTCCCTAGGATTCCCCCGTTTCGTTCGATAATTCTTTTTCGTATGATCAGGTGCCTCATTTCGCCGACCATTTTTATTGCCGTGGTAACCGATCGTTGGAGCAACCTGTGCGCGTCTCTCAGCGAATCTGTCTCGCATCGAGGGAATTTATTGAAAAGAAATCTATCGGGGAGATAGACGTGAAACACTCGACTTTTGGCAGCCGATGTCCCTCGATAAAAAGTCGCCGAGTGGCATCGAAGGCTCGCGGCTTACGGTTTCGCGTGATAATCGATGTCGCCTGCAGGACGAGAAAGCTGCCGCGACAGCAGATCGCGTCGCGAAATTCAGCGAAGGACTCGAGTCAGCAGACACGGCTCAAGAAGTCGCGACGCGACGTTCCGCGCCGTAGTTTCATCCTTGCTCGCTTCCACTCCCGCGATAAATCGATTTCGTTGTTTATCCGGGGGAAGCGTAGTTTCGCGCATCTGGAGGAATTTTCGTGGAAACGAAGGATATTGGAGAGAAAAGTTGAAGATATCGGTGAGAATATCGAGGGACGTTTGGAAAAATTGTTACGCTTCGGGGTAACTCGAACGTTACACGTTTCGCAGTGGAAACTTCTTGTATCTGTATTCCGTTTTGTATCCGTGGCCGGTTTACCGTAACTTCAATTTATGCTTCAATTTCAGCTGCTTTATGGGATGCTCGCTTCCGTCCCATTAAAGCTGGAAGAAAAATAGCCCGCAGTACGCGCGGATAGCGCGATTAATACGACAAGCCGCCGCCGATACCGACTCAACATGCTGCGAATTCTCGTTTCTCCGATATTGTGTATCGCCGAGGTTGCGTTCGCTATCGACACCCTCGGGCTGACCAATCCGACCCGGCGAACGTACAGTTGTTTGCCCCGATCGTTTATCGGGGGAAAGAAATGGCAGGTGGAAAATGCTACTCTACCAAAGATCTCGAATTATCCGCAGCGATCGCAGTGAAAATATACCGAATATAGGTACAATAGAAAATTCACACAGAGGGGGAGAGAGAGAATTGTACAGAGAAAATGAAACGATAATTTGAACGCGATTCGGTTGGCGTAAAAATTTCATCGCGATAAATGAAACGTAATCGGATCACATCGATGAAAGGAACGCGCAAGAATGGCGCGCGTAGGAAAATCGACTCGATTATTTGAACCCTCTCTCTCGGCGATCACCGCAGCCACCCGTTAATACCTTTCTACTTATTTCATAATTTTTCATACGTCCAATTGCGTAATGGATTTTACGACAGAGGAAACCGAACCGGCGCCAAAAGGGCAAAGCCCACCCCTGGCCAGAATTCACCCCACGTTCGGAACAATTTCATCCCCACCCGGTAGGGGCGAACGACCGCCATAAATTTATCACCGGATGATTTGTCGCCCGGTATTCTTTTTCCTACATTTACTTCCACCATTTTTCCCCCGGTTGCACCGCGACGCGACGCGGCGGGTCTACGTGCACGGAGCAACGAGTAAATGCAACCCGATCGACCCATTTTTCCGCGGCCACCCGCGCCCGCGCTGCTCCGCACCGCTAGCCTAATAAATAGCAAATTTCACCATGATCAATCAGCCCGGTAGATTGCCCGCCGCCGTCTCTTCCTGTTCCTGTCAAAATTTCATTTCACCGCTGGTAATCGCAGAGAAATTAACGACATAGCTTGGGAATATTTGAGAAATAAAGTTTTCCCATTTAAAAGAAAATTGGAGAACAAAACGATAGGTTGGAATCTGGCGAGAGAGTGGAAATAAAGGGCCGGAACACTTTGGTTGTTGGACGACCACTTATCAGACAGTTGGTTCCTCACGGCTTCGTATCTTCGCTCGGTGAAACCTTTTTCCAACCTCCCCCCGAACGTGTTCAATCTTTGATCCTACGGAAATTACAGTTCTCAAGGGCTGAAAGAAGAGACGTCGGAGAAAATTATACGCTAGTCTTCTCCAACCTTTCAACTATCTCTCTCTCTCTTGCTGAACGGAGAAGGAGGAGGAAGGTAAACACGGAACTACGTAGGCGAAAACGAAGCTAAGAACTTTCCATTTTATCGAACAATGAAAAATCGACATCGTTGATGCGGTTAGTCCTTTTATTACCGGCGTGTTCAGCAACTTTGCAATGGTAATGGTGGCAGGCTACGGCCCGGTACCTCGTTCCAACGACACAGAGGCTAAGCTGTATATAAAGTGTTAAAAAACTTGGGAAATTTCCATGGGGGCGGGGGAGAGAGAGAGAGAGAGACAAGTTCGCGAACGCGGCCTCGTTCGTTCTGCTCGTTTTATTACGTATTACAAAGAGGGCTAAACGAGCTGTTCCAACCCTCCACGTTTTGATCCTGCGCATTAAACGAAGAATTCCCCTTGACCCAGAAATCGAACAATGCCTGGATCAAAAGAAAAATTCTGGACTCTGAATCCTATAACCCCGACTGGCCACTTGAATTTGCAAAAAAAGAACGAAGGATTGAATCCTTGGAACGTCGAAAATAATAAGTAGTTCTCCTACGTGAAACTCGGAATTTTTCAACTCGATGGCACTCGTGTTTCCTTTAAATCGAACCGAAAGAAAAAAGCAAGAAAAGTAACGAGACGACGTCGACGTCGACGACGTGGAAAGGACGATCAAAGACAAGAAGAAGGACTGCTTGAAAGAAGAGAACGATGGTTAATGAAACCACGAAAGGCTGGATGCTGCGACTAATTGAGGGTAGCGCGATTAACCTCGCAAATTAGGTCGTCGAGCAACGAGTGGCCCGCGGTACAAAGTAAGTTCTGTTCGATACACAAGATACTAAACGTTCGCTGTGTTTCTTCAAACTCTGCCTCTCTCTCTCTCTTTCTCTCGAGGATAAAGAACTGCAAACAGAGATTCGCGAGCAGATAAAGGGAGAAGCGGCTGAAAGTTGGAATTAAAGAAAGCAAGGTGATTCGCCTCGATAGGGATAGAATTTACCGTTGTAAAAATCTAAATGAGTTTTGGTTCGAAAAAGACCAAAAAATTTCATTGCGGAGGAACGATGTTCGCAAACAAGCGACGAAATCCGTGGCCCTGGTGGAAAAACAATTTCACCGGCTACATCTATTTACCAGGAAATCCTGTGTCGATCTCCGAACGATCGATTTTATTTTGAGCGACGCCGTGCCATCGACGACCAACTTGCGAAACGTTGGCCGTTTTAAACTCTTTAACGGGCGAGCCGAACTGAAAATACGAGGGAGAAAACAACGTGCGGCAGCACGGTTTTTATCGCTGGAGCTGCGATTAAAATGAAATCACGCTCGTTCGCCATCTTGCCGGCGAGTGCTCTATAGGCAATACCTGTCGTAATTACGATCATGCTAACCTGTGTAGGAGCAATTAGCCGAGAATTGTTGGATA
>NW_017100433.1:992151-993813 GCF_001263275.1 Habropoda laboriosa | reverse complement strand
AAGTAGAAGTTTGTAGTTGTGCTTTGCGGCAATGATAATCGACGAGATATGATGGCAAGAATAATTTGAGACAATTTGAAATGCTAAGGCAACTGGTGTGCAACTCTAACAACTATCGAATCGCTCTTGCAACTGTAGAATAATTTAGACAACTCTTAAAGGATTCGTACAACACTCCATCTCCGACAGTCCTACTCTATTCGTGACACTTCTACTCTATCTGCAACGCTGACTCTATCCACAGTAGTGCTATTCTGTCTATAACACCGTATCTTCAATATTCTGACGACCCTTGCAACATTCCTACTTTATCTGCCACTCTGACGACACTATCTAACGCTCTGACTCTATCTAAAACACTAACTATATCTCCAAGGAGAAACTCTACCTTAGCTTTCTCTCTGTTCCACTAAAATGGTCATTCATTTGCATTAAAATTCGCTTCGACTCTATCTACAACACTCCATCCCCAGTATTCTGACGACTCTTGCGACACTCTTACTCTATCTGCCACTTTGATTATCTACAACACTCTGACTCTATCTAAAACACTAACTATATCTCCAAGGAGAAACTCTACCTTAGTTTTCTCCCTGTTCCATTAAAATGGTCATTCGTTCGCACTAAAATTCTATAACACTCTAATGACTCTGTATCTTCCTTATCTGCCACTCTGACGACACTATCTAACGCTCTGACTCTATCTAAAACACTAACTATATCTCCAAGGAGAAACTCTACCTTAGCTTTCTCTCTGTTCCACTAAAATGGTCATTCATTTGCATTAAAATTCGCTTCGACTCTGTCTACAACACTCCATCCCCAGTATTCTGACGACTCTTGCGACACTCTTACTCTATCTGCCACTTTGAGTATCTACAACACTCTGACTCTATCTAAAACACTAACTATATCTCCAAGGAGAAACTCTACCTTAGTTTTCTCCCTGTTCCATTAAAATGGTCATTCGTTCGCACTAAAATTCTATAACACTCTAATGACTCTGTATCTTCCTGTTGCACTAAAAATGGTCAACGCATCGATTGGCTTGGTTCGTAAAATTTGAAAACTACAGAGAAATGGAGATGTTCCAATTGATCGTGGATGAAAAGAAGTGATGGTTTCCCGCCGATGATTATGGTAGACGGGAACGGGTTCGCGGAGATGCCTAATTGGGCTGGACTGGCAATAGAACCCGTCCCTTCTGGCTAGATCGGTCTAACAGCGTTTAAACGGTTGCCCAGAAACACGAACACTTCCCTCTGATCGTTGGCGGATAACGTTTCCCTAATTGATTAGCGCGCTAGCAATAACAGGATATGTCCTCGCGCCGCATGTGCGGAACATGCGTCGTTTCGACAAATTCGACCAACATTTCACCGATAACCTGCCAGCCCTTTCCCTGTGCTCGCTCAATTCCCACTCCAAGTCGTAAAAATACAGGAGAAACTACTCTCGATCGACGTCCAACCAAGATTCGCGTTAAACATTTCAAACTTGAAACCTACATTACCACACGTATTATCAATTATTCTACTCTAAATATTTTCACGTTTTCTATATTAAAACACACTTAAAACTGACGGAGATTAAAATTCACCAACGAACAGAGGTTAAACGTAAAATTTTCCCGCATTTTTCTACAGAAACTTAATTAAGCGT